>NC_135842.1:10725000-10895000 GCF_029677425.1 Wolffia australiana
TCTCTCTCACCCTCTTGCTCTCTCTCTCTCTCTCTCGTTTTCTCTCTATTTCCCTCTCTCTCTCTCTTTCCCTCTCTCTTTCTCTCTCTGCTCTTGTTCCCCCTACCCCTCTTACTCTCTCTCTCTATTTCCCTCTCTCTCTCTCTTTCCCTCTCTCTTTCTCTCTCTGCTCTTGTTCTCTCTCCCCCTCTTACTCTCTCTCTCTCTCTCGCTCTCTCTCTCCTTTCCCTCTCTCTTTCTCTCTCTGCTCTTGCTCTCTCTCCCTCGCTCACTCTGTGGGTATTGTAAAGGTCGATCCTCGCGTTGAGATGAAGAGGTTGAGAAGAGAGAAAGAAGAGGGACAAGAGAAGAGAGGGGGAGAGGAGAAACACAGGACAATAGGATGAAGATCTCTTTTTATTCCCGCATATTTGATCTTAACAATTGGTTTGTACTTATATAGATGTATCGTACTAAAAATATAGAAAGTCTGTTATAGGATAAAGGTTTGAGGATCAAACGGTTTAGACCGTTCGATCTGTTTTAATCATCGCCGTTATAACTTAGTATAACGGCTATGGAGCGAACGATCTAAGACCGTTCGCTCGGTTTAAATCGTACCCTCATAACGGCTGAGGATCGAACGGTTTAGACCGTTCAATCTGTTTTAAATCATAGCCATTATTGATATAAATGCTATGTCTGATATTAATCATCCGATATTTTCTTCTTATCTATCTTTAATCCTATTTATCTTTTGATCCTATCTATCTTTAATCCTGATCTATGTTTGAACCTATATGTGTCCTATTTTGTCTAATCTCTAACGAGTATAGAATACGTGCATTATTACTATCTAATCTTCATTAAGTTTCCTACTTATGCTGATGGCGAGCTTCCTCCGTCTTCAAGTGTTACCGTCATTGTCACCTTAATCCACTCACGGATCCTTGAGCCCTAATCCCTTCGTGCGCTCTCTCACGGTATCCTCGGGCCATTATTCCTTGATCATTTCTCTCTCTTTCTCTCTGTCTCTCTTTTTTGTGCTCTCTCTTTTTCTCGCTGAATCTTGTCCTCTCTTTCTCTCTCTTTTATTGTCTCTCTCTCTCCCTCTCTCTCTTTCTTTCTTACTGTCTTTGTCTCTCCCTTTCATGCTCTTGCTCTCTCTTTAGAACTCTCCCAAAAAATCAAGTGGGCATTAGAGTGGTTGTCACCATTATGCACTCTCTATCTCTCCCAAAACATCAAGTGGGTGTTAGAGTGGCTGTCACCATTATGCACTCTCTCTCTCCCAACAAATCAAGTGGCTGTCATATTTATGGAAATATTGTTAAAGCGGATGGTTATTCAGTAGCACCAAAAATGAATATATATTTTTGAAAGTCTCTTCTCATTGGGTTGAGTAAGACATTTTAAAATGGATTAAATGCAGGGGTATATTTTCCAATTATTGATCACACAAGTGCAAAATGTGAGATCTGAGTCAAGATTGATAACAAGCAAATTATTAGGTTAATACCATGAAACTTACATGTTTTACTGCATCCAAATACATATATATTCTTGTTATCAAGCATAAAATGATTAAATATGTAATTAAAGGGGTGTTCTGATTTTTATGGATCTATTAGTATTTTAAAGGATTCCTATGACATAATATTCTTCATTAATTTTTTTCTGTGTATAAATATATTAATATGAATTTTTTGACATTATATTCTGGAACACACTAATTTTCTAAGCCAAAATCTTATTTTTTATATTTTTATGACATATTTTTGTTTCATGGAATTTATTTAATGAATTCCAGTCTTAAGTTCCCACCCTGCCATGTTTGCCCTTTGATTTGATTCATGCATGCAAGAAAATGAAGAAGGCGGTTGACGAAGAGCACAATCTGAGTCACCACGTCATTGTATAAATTGTCCCCTTTTTAAAATACTGTTATGGACAAACATTAGCGTGTCAGTTATAAAAAAGAAGAAGGAACTCATTGACATGGCTTGTGATGTGTCGCCACATCAACAATAATACTCCTATTCCTTTATTTTTTATTTTTTCTTTTTTCATGTAGGGGAACTTACCTGCACTCTCTAAATATCATGATCTAGGAAAAATTGAAGGATCTATGATAAGTGTCCTCCCTTAGATTGGTCCTTTTCATCCTCACTTTAGGTTCATAATATTATCTCTACCCTCACCATGTCACTCAATTCCCTCATTCCATCACAGTTATGCCTTTCATACCATAGTTTTGTCACATCTCACTGTAACTCCATGATATACCTCCTTACATCACATCTTTATCTGTCCCTCCATATTTTTACCTCGTTTGTCCTAGAGATAGTGTTAGGTCCCTAACTAGACGGCATTCCCTGCCCAAAGGCCTGCGTGCTTATTGGGAGGGTGAGTTCGGGGGAGACTCACGACCTGTAATGACTGAGTCCTATTTAGTGCTATGATGCATTACGGGTGGTGACGCCCAACCTGATCTTTCAAGCCATCGCCACCATAGTGGTGATACACTACGGATGGTGTGTGTGGCCCGTTCGTGCTTAGGAGAGACGAATCAGGCAAAGTCCGTGTATGCTGGGCGCCCGGACTGATAGGTGTGAGCGTGTGGGCGCCAAACGTTGCGCACCAGTACCAAACGCACGGGCAAGTGCCAAGACCTTGTGCTAGCCCCAAGCGCTGCCCGGGAACGCCAAGAGCTGTGTGCGAGCGTGGGATGCGCAGGCTGGGTGGCGTGCCGCGGGTGCAGCGTGCGGAGTTGTGCGAGGAGTCGCACAGCGACCGTGCAGGCAGGGCACGCATTGCATGTGCGGGGCGCGGGGCAGGAGACATCCCGCCAAGAGACTAAGGCTATTGGAGCACAGTTGAGCATCAAGACAGCATGGGAGCGTGCGGCATTCCCGCGGGTAGCGCTAGGCATGTGGCACCCAGCTTGGGGAGCCGAGCACAGCGGCATCCAAGCGGACCGAGCGAAAGGTGCCAGCACGGATGTTGTGGCGTGTGGGATCGTGTGGGATCACCTAGGCGGGCCAGACTCTTGGGCGCGCAGCCCCAGCCTGGGGGCACGCATGTAGCCGCGATGTCGGCGGGCGGGCACGTAGGGCTGTGGGCCTCAAGGCGTAGTGGCACCTCATCTCGTTACTTCTGTATCAACCCTGGTCTTCCCCCATGTAATGATTGATAACATACAAATAGGAGCTAGTTTGACAAATATAAAATATAATACCAGCAGACACGGTGTGGACGAATCGAACTGTATCAAATATAAAATTTGCTCATAGTAATTCTCGACAAGGTATGCGTAATTTTAAAATTCAACGCCTACTCATTCTTAGCATCACCTTTTCCTTTATTTTTTTATTCTTTATTTTTTTTGAAATTTTGAGCTACCGTAAATTCGCAAATCGTGAACATGATCTGCCAAGTAAGGTAGTTAAAATCGAATACAAATGCTGGATTATTGATCAAATTTGATTCCAAACTATTTAACTGAGATGACTAAAGCTTAAACTATAAAATAATAGCAATATGAGAATGAATCAGAAATAAAATCAAAATTGAAGGCGACACATTCAACAGGAACGAATTATCAAATTGCAAAATATTGAACGCCAAATCAGTTGCAGAATGAATTTAATTGAAACCTAGAAGTACCAGGGGTGATCATGACTCGATTTAGGCAAATTCCGCACAACGAACACCACGATTCCAATGAATATTAGCTTGAATTTTGGGGAAGAATGCGGCGACGAATCTGCGAGATCGCGGTCCACATCGAGCTCCAATTCACTCCAGGTTGATTCTTGAGCCTTCAAGGAGGCTAGGCAATCATTCCGTGAGCTTCCAAAATCAAGAACAAACGAATAATGTCATTTTTTCACTTTTTACCGTCGCAGAATCGGAAGAACAGCTTCTTCCGATTCCGTTATTATTTTTCTCTTTTTTGCGTTGTACGCATAGCGTACAACGCAACGTGATTGGCTCTTGAAGGCTTTGCGTGTCTCTATTCTGTGCGCAACATGCACGGAGTTGCGTACATGCGTGTCGCGCACCGAAGGCGAGAACGGGCATTCTGATACGCCTACACGCTGCTGCGTGCGGTGCGCGCCGTTCGCACGCCCTGCGCCATTTACCACAGGTGAGTGCCAAAACTGGCCCAATAAGGGCCAGTTTAAATAAAAAAATATTTAAAGTAAAAAACAAATGAAATAAATCAAAAAAATTGTTTATTAATGCAAAAAACAATGTTTTATAACCTTCTAAAATAAGTTTTATTATTACTTTCATTTTATTTATAGAAATAGGTCTATTAATAGCATTTAAATTCTCATAATCATCATTTTAAAACCATTTAAGATGTATATATTTACCTAATTATTTATCAAACGTATTGTTTAACTTGAAATTTAAGGAATTTATTATTTTAATCTAAAATGATGATAACATGCGTTAAAAATCCATGTTTTATGCATTAACAGCCCAAAAATATAATGAAATTAGCACTTATATAGCTCCTATATGCATGTTATTGATGATCTTGAGTACGATGTAACCTTTTATGATATCAATGCAATGACCCTATTCCTCGATGGGGCTGCGTCCCCACACTCTCCTCTAACCCCTTCTATGTGATCTTAAGCTATTGCAAAAGACTTCCGCTACAGAGATCAAGGTTGCTTAGTGTTCTACTCCAAGCACTGAGGACGGCATATGCCAGATTCGAACGATTGACATAGCTCGGGATTTGACCACGTGACACCACGTTTTAGTCTTGTTAACGAGTCTACTGTTCCAATAACCTTTATTGGCCATAAAAATTAATTAAGGATGAAAATGTGTGATTGGCTTGCGAGCCACATATATTTCCTTCAAAAATGTATATTTTATAGTTAATATTTATCAAATCCGTGTAATAATGAATTGAGATAAAAACTTCATCTTCAAACATATTTTTTGGAGGACTGTACTAACTATTTTGAGGGACAGGCCTAGGAACAACGAATGGGGATGAGCTGAATCGATGTGTTCCAATCTCTAGTCATGCACAGACCATCCAATGGACCATGGACTAAATGGTCATTTTCTTCAAGACTATTTTCAAGGGATCGCCACCCCTTTGCAGATTCCCCACTGGTAAGGGGACATGAGATGGCATTGATGATACATGGCCTTGGTGTTGTTTGTAAATAATTTGTTCGTATTTATGAATCATAAAATCATGCCTCCATATTGACGAGGGAATGAATTTAGACTAGCATAGGCATATAAATATTTATGGTATTTAATCATCATTAAATAAGATTGTTTTAATTTTATTAAATATATTATTTATTATACCAAATTATTTTATTTTAAATTATGTGTTAGAATTTTCAATTACATTGCTATGAAAATTTAAAGAGCATTTGTAATTAGACACGTAATCTGAGACCTATAAATTGTTTTGAGAAACCATGATTATGTATCATCACAAATAAAGCATCAAGTTGTACAACTCTCGTTGAATTATATATCCATTTATTTCATTATCTCAGACTAATATACGAAGTGAGAAATTCTCATATGATTCAGCTATAATTGTTTTATGATAGGCATATCATTCTTATGTTATAAATTATCAAACTGCGCAAATCCATTATCTCAAAATGATGTTCTATCCATTATTCTCGTCATCTCAAATTCCTATCAATATTTCCAAATGCCTTTTGCATGGATATGAGCCAAGATGATATCATCTCCAAGTGTTTGAATCAAGATAATAATGCAACCTCCTTGTGTTTGAAGTTAGAAAATATTATTCCTCTATCTATTCTCTAATGGAGATATGTCAATAGGAAATATTCCAAACAAGGATACCTATAAGAGATTGTTATCAAGTAACTATTATACAAACAGTTTACTTAAGCTATCACTATTTCGAAATAATACCTTAATGAAATGATTTCAAATATGGAACTTAAATGACTTAGTTGGATTTTCTCAAAATATGTAACATAGGCAACCAGATACGCTTAAAAAATGAATGGAATATTATAGAATTGTTGAACAATGTAATCAAATAATTGAAAATAAGCTAATTTTAGAGACAAAAAAAATCTGTAGAATGGTCTTGAAGAAGGAAAATTTATTTTTCAACTTTATTAATTTAATCTATAATATTCTGCATGAAAATTCTCTGGAATTATTTATTATACATTTAAATGAAAGTTTGCGTGAACCCCAAGAAAATGTAATACTGGGTAATGATGAATCTGTACTCATTCAAGGCCAGTTTTGGCAATTTAGATCATCAAGAGTGTAAGGTTATTCCATCAGCTTGTTGAAAAAAATTATACAGCAGAATCTCATATACATTTTGAGGAAATTTTTGAATAAATACTAATTTAATCTATTTGTTGGTCATCAGAGAATAAAACACAGTCTTGTTTGACATTGGTGTAGAGATCAAGGAAATGTTTGAACCCCAAAATCACCAAGTCACTCTTTCATTTTCCATAAAAAAAATTTAGGAGTGATATACTCTATGTATTGCTCAAAGTATTGAATAATCCCAAACCTATAGGGTGATTAAAGTTCATCAAATAATTGAGAGCCGTTTTTATGTTGGCATAGAAGGTAAAAAAAGTGATCCCGAAGAGAAATATGTTACCATGTGATACATTGTCTGAATTAAATATCTCAGGTTTTATATGTTATGTGTTTCATAAAATGTGTTAATGAGCATAAGTAATTTTAAATGTAATTCATTCTAGATCATGATTGAATGAGAACAACTATTTATATCAACATAGTCCTTAAAGGGAGGGGAAGCTTGGATTATCAAGAGCATGAGATTACTCCTTTTTACTGAAAACACCCAGATGTTATATGTTACATATTTTGATTATTTTTAAAATAAAATATAAGGAAAGTTGATTCGAGGTCATCAATTCAGGATTGTTTTTCTTATTACAAAGCAATGGAAGGTTAAAATGATTCAATATTTATAGATGTCACAGGCACAAAAACATTGTTTCTTACTATACTCCCTCTACCAACGAAGATACATTAATATAGGTAACAATGGTAAATATTCACTACCACATGGATTTGACTTGGAATTTCCATGTATCTCATCAATTGGTGAGCCCCAGATCCCAATATAACTAAAAATTTATGTTCTATCAAGTCCCAAAGAATTGTTCTGGCCTCCAAAGTTACATACAATCACAGTAATACAGCCAGTGTAATAGCTTGGAAGTTCCATGAATCTCATCAGCTGGTAAGCTCCAAATCCCTATGTAACTAAGAAATTATCGTGTACTGAGGCCCACGGACTTTTTTGGCCTCCAAATTTACATGCAAGAACAGTAATAAATTCAAGGTAATAATAAATCCATATTTAAGATATAGAAGCATTCACCAAGATGAAAATAAGGCAAAACAAAATATTTCATTAGTCCACACACATTATGCTCTATTGTCTGATGTCTTAGAATTAATTTTACTTAGGGTTCATTGACACAAATAACCAAAACTTAAGACATATAACGTTATAGAATTGTAAGGAACGATATGAATGAGTGAATTAGAGAATTAGTTGCCTTAATTTCGTGTTTATGCACACACTTAACAAAAATGTATAAGATGAAATACCAGAGAAAATTCAGCCAGAGGAATCATAGAGTAAACTCATGCTCTTAAAGATCAAAATTTTCCTTCCTTTTACCCTAAAATCCAAAAGCATTGTGCTCTATTCTCTCATATCATTGAATTACGTTTATTCACAAACTTCATTAAAAAGTTTATAGATATATGGCCAGAGAAGTATTAGTCGGAGGATGATAGCGCAGCCTCTTGCTTCTGGGCACCAAACTTTTGAGCTTAATTCACAATTCCAAGAACTAACTTTAGGTAGGGTTTATGCACACATTTCGTTAAATCGTGTGAGAGATAATGCCAGAAAAATTTCACCCAGGGGATGAGAGAGTAACGTCTTGCCTTTGAGAATCAAATATTTTCTTGCTTAGGGTTTATTTAGGGATCAAATATTTCCTTGCCTTTGAGGATCAAATATCCCAACGTCAAAAATGGCCAGATCTTTACTTGGGGTTTATTCACAAACTGAATCAAATTTTATAAGTGATAGTAGCAAAGAATGTTCATCCAAGAGATGATAGAGTAACCTTATGATCCTGAAGGTCAATCTTCTTTTCCTTAATTAACCCAATATCCAAAATGCGTTGGGATTTAGTCTCTGATGACCTAGAGTCATATTAACCTTGGGTTAATTCCAGATTCCATCAAAACAAACTAGAGATAACGCCAAAGATTTTTCAGCCAGAGGATGATAGAGTAATATCTCTTACTTTTGGGGATCAACCAAAATTGGTTGTGATTCACTCTCAAATGTCCGTGTGTTACATTCACCTAAGTTTATTTACACTTCATCAAAACATTGAGGAAGTAATGCCAGAGATTTTTAAGCCAGATGATGAGGGTCAAACTTCTTTCGCTCAATCTCCAAAACTTAGTGTGCTCTGTTCTCTGATGACACAGAAGTACCTATGCTTAAGAGTTTATTCACAAATTTCATCAAAGTTATAAGAGATAATACCCAATAAGTTTCACTCACAAGATGATAGGGTAACATCAAGCCCATGATAATTAAACCTTCCCATCCATTGTAATTTATTTACAAATGCCGCAGAATTATATTTTTTGGAGTTAATTAAAAAGGTATAAACGATGACTGAGTAAACTGAAAAAAGCTTTCCTATGGGGTTTCTTTGCAATTTTGAGAGAGTTATATTATCTTTCACGACAGAGACTTCTCAGCCAGAAGACAACAGCTCCAACAGCGTCAATGCTTTATTTAGATTGTCTCTTCTGCACTCTTCCAGTGGGCCAGGGCTAGCAGACAAGCAATCCCAAAAACATTGTCTGATCTAAAACACCACAAAGATTCTCTCTCAACCGACCTCTCTCTCTCTAATAAGGTCTGATCTCTCTCTCCGCCCAGATCGGCAGTTGGTTCAGAGTTCATAGAGCAGCAAACCCAAAATCGTCCAAAGACACCCCAAAGATTCCATCTCTCCTCTCTCCTCTTCTCTCTCTCCCCCCTCCTTTTCTTCTCTTCTTTTTTCTCTCTCTCGACCATGTTCACCATCTTGCTCCACCTTTGTTTCAGAGGACAGCAACCCAGAGATGGAAAATAGTTAAAAATTCCAGCGAACCTCTCTCTGATCCAATTGTGAGCTGGAGCTTCACTGGCGCCAGCCAGTTCACCTCCATTAGGCGTCTTCTGAACAGCCTTTCTCTCTCTACTGCCATAGCTGAAGCATCTGGGTCTTCTCCCTTCCCCGTCCTCATCGTCGTCGCTGTTCTTCCGCCGGCCATGGCGGACAAGGACACAGTCTCAGAAACAAGCTATGTAAGTTGTAATATCTTCACTTCATTACCCTTCTTCTTTCTGAGCTATCTTTCATCTCTTCCTCTGACAGACTGAGGGACATGGAGGAGCTGAGAAAGTATCCATGGCTGATCCACCAAGGAAACCAGAAGAGACGAAGGACGAAGTTAGTGAAAATGGAAAAGAAACAGCAAAAGTGGAGTCAAAAGAAGAGAAATCAATGGCAGGAGTAGAGTTGGAGGAGAAGCACACGATAGAAGCGGCTACAGTCGAAGAATATATTCAGGATAAAGCTCTGGTGGCAGCTGATACAACGGAAGACAAGGTAACAGCTTTAGAAGGGCCAAGCGAAGACAAGTCAACTGATTTCAGCTCCGCAGGGACGAAGGAAGATGGATCAAACTCTACGGCAACATGGGAAAAAGAGTTAATAGAAAAGAAGTCACCGGCTGTAGACCAAGTGAAAGAGATCACAGAACATAAGTCAACAATTGTGGAGTTTGTAGAAGATAAGTCATCGGCCTCGGCCTCTGTGGCCGTACCAAAGGAGAAGCCAACAGTAGCCGAGACAATGGAAGAGACCAACCAGCAAAAGTCAGCAGTTGTGGAGTTGGTGGATGAGAGAAAGGAAGAGACATCTTCCAAACCCTCGCCCTCTGCAAACCCTTCCGAAGAGGAGAAGCCAACAGTGGCAGAGAAAGTGGAAGAAACCAACGAGAGGAAGTCAACAGTGGTGGAGTCATTGGACGACACCGAGGAAGATGCTTCTTCAGCCCCCTCGGCCTCTGTAAACCATCCCCAAGAGGAGAAGCCAACAGTTGCCAAGATAGTGGAAGAGACCAAGCAGGAGTCAGCAGTCATGGAGTCAGTAAATGAGACTGAGGAAGAGACATCTTCAGGCCCCCCAGCCACTATAAACCCTCCCCAAGAGTTGATGCCAACGGTTGAGCTAATAGAAGACACCAATGAGCAGGAATCAACAGTCGTGGGCTTAGTTGAGGAGACAAAGAAAGAAACAACTTCAACCCCCCCATACTCTGTAAACAATCCTGAAGAGAAGCAAACAGTAGCAGAGACAGTGGAAGTGACCAACGAGCAGAACGCAACGGTTGTGGAGTCATTCGACAAGACCGAGGAAGAGACATCTTCAGCCCCCTCTTCCTCTGTAGACCCTCCCAAAGAGGAGAACCCAACAGTTGCCGAGCTATTTAAAGAGCCCAACGAGCAGGAGTCAAGGGTCATGGAGTCAGTGGATGAGACCAAAAAAGAGACGTCTTCAGGCCCCTCCACGTCTGTAAACCCCCCCAAAGAGGAGAAGCCAACAGTTGCGGAGATATTAGAAGAGACCAACCAGCTGGAGTCAATGGTGGTGGAGTCATTAAAAGAGACCGAGGAAGATAAGACTTCAGCCGCCTCGGCCTCTGTAAACTCTCCCCAAGAGGAGAAGCCAACAGTTGCAGAGATATTAGAAGAGACCAACCAGCAGAAGTCAACGGTGGTGGAGCCAGTGGAGGAGACCGAGGAAGATACATCTTCAACCCCCTCTGCCACAGTAAACCCTCCCCAAGAGGAGAAGCCAACAGTTCCAGAGACAGTGGAAAAAATCAACGAGCAGGACCCAGCAGTCGTGGAGTCAGTGGACCAGACCAAAAAAGAGACATCTTTCACCCCCTTGGGCTCTGATAACGCTCACGAAGAGGAGAAACCAACAGTAGCCAAGGTAGTCAAAGAGACCAACGAGCAGGAGTCAACCATTCTAGAGTCAATGGACGAGACCACAGAAGAGACGTCTTCAGCCCCCTCGGCCTCTATCAACCCTCCCCAAGTGAACCCAACAATTGCCGAAATAGTGGAAAAGACCAACAAACAAGAGTCAAAGGACATAGAGTCAGTGGACGAGACCACAAAAGAGACGTCATCGTCAGGCCCCTTGGGAACTGTAAACACTCCCGAAGAGAAGAAGCCAACAGTTGTAGAGACAGAGGAAGAGACACACGAGCAGGAGTCCACGGTCGTGGAGTCAGTGGACGAGACCACAGAAGAGACATTTTCAGCCTCCTCAGCCTCTGTGAACCCTCCCGAAGTTGAGAAGCCAACAGTTGTAGAGACAGTGGAAGAGACACACGACCAGGAGTCAACAATGGTGCAGTCAGTGGACGACACCACAAAAGAGATGTTTCCAGCCCCCTCGGCCTCTGTAAATCCTCTCGAAGAGGAGAAGCCAGCAGATGGCGAGATAGTGGTAGAGACACATGAGCAGGAGTCCACGGTCGCGGAGTCAGTGGACAATACCACAGAAGAGACATCTTCAGCACCTTCGGCCTCTATAAACCCAACCGATGAGGAGAAGCCAACAATTGCCGAAACAGTGGAAGACAACAACCAGCAAAAGTCAACGGTGGAGGAGTCATCAGACAAGAGCACAGAAGAGACGTATTCAGCCCCCTCGCCCTCTATAAACCCTCCCGAAGAGGAGAAGACAACAGTATCTGAGACAGTGGAAGAGACACACGACCAGCAGTCCAAGGTCGTGGAGCTAGTGAATGAGAGCACAGACGAGACGTCTTCAACTCCCTTGGCCTCTGTAAACCCTCCTGAAGAGGAGCAGCCAGCAGTTGGCGAGACAATGGTAGAGACACACGAGCAGGAGTCCACGGTTGTGAAGTCAGTGGACAAGAGCACAGAAAAGACATCTGCAGTCCCTTCAGCCTCTATACACCCAACTGATGAGGAGACGCCAACAGTTGCCGCAACAGTGGAAGAGACCAACCAACAAAAGTCAACGGTGGAGTCCTTAGACAAGAGCACCGAAGAGACACATTCAGCCCCCTCGCCCTCTATAAACCCTCACGAAGAGGAGAAGAAAAAAGCTGTAGAGACAGTGGAAGAGACACACGACCAGGAATCAACAGTGGTGCAGTCAGTGGTCGACACCACAGCAGAGACGTTTTCAGCCCCCTCAGCCTCTGTAAATCCTCCCAAAGAGGAGAAGCCAACAGTTGGTGAGAAAGATGAAGAGACACACAAGCAGGAGTCCACGGTCCCGGAGTCAGTGGACAAGACCACAAAAGAGACATCTTCAGCCCCTTCGGCCTCCATATACCCAACCAATGAGGAGACGCCAACAGTTGCCGAAACAGTGGAAGAGACCGACGAGCAGAAGTCAACAATTGTGGAGTCAACAAAAGACACCACGGAAGAGACATCCTCGGTCCCCTCACCTTCTATAAAGCCTTCCGAAGAGGAGAAGCCAACAATATCCGAGACAATGGAAGAGGCACAGGAGCAGGAGTCCAAGGTCGCAGAGCCAGTGGATGAGACCACAAATCAGACGTCATCGTCAGCCCCCTTGGGCTCTGTAAACCCTCCCAAAGAGGAGAAGCCAACAGCTGTAGAGACAGTCAAAGAGACACACGAGCAGGAGTCCACGGTCGTGGAGTCAGTGGACGAGACCACAGAAGAGACGTCTTCAGCACCCTCGGCCTTTGTAAACCCACCCAAAGAGGAGAAGCCAACAGTTGTGGAGACAGTTAAAGAAACCAACGAGCAGAAATCAACAGTAGTAGAGTCAACAGACGAGACCAGAGAAGAGACGTCATCGTCAGCCCCTTTGGGCACTGTAAACCCTCCCGAAGAGGAGGAGCCAACAGTTGTAGAGACAGTGGAAGAGACACACGAGCAGGAGTCCAGGGTCGCGGAGTCAGTGGACGAGACCACAGAAGAGACGTCTTCAGCCCCCTTCGCTTCTATAAACCCTCCCAAAAATGAGAAGCCAGCAGCTGTAGAGACAGTCGAGGAGACATACGAGCAGGAGTCCACGGTCGTGGAGTCAGTGGACGAGACCACAAAAGAGACATCATCAGCCCCTTCGCCCGTTATAAACCCAACCGAAGAGGAGAAGCCAACAGTTGCTGAGATAGTGGAAGAGACACACAAGAAGGAGTCCATGGTCGTGGAGTCAGTCGACGAAACTATAGAAGAGAGATCTTCAGCCCCCTTGGGCTCTGGAAAGAGTCCCGAAGAGGAGACATCAACAGTGGCCAAGCTAGTGGAAGAGACCAACGAGCAGGACTCAACGATGGTTGAGTCATTGAATGAAACCGAGGAAGAAATGTCTTCAGCCACTTTGGCCTCTGTAAACCCTCCCAAAGAGGAGAAGCCAATAGCTGTAGAAACAGTGGAAGAGACCAACCAGCAAAAGTCAACAATCATGGAGTCAACAGACGACACCACGGAAGAGACATCCTCAGTCCCCGTGCCTTCTACAAACCCTCCGGAAGAGGAGAAGACAACAATTCCAGAGATAATGGAAGAGACCAATGAGCAGGAGTCAGAAGTGGTGGAGTCAGTGGACAAGACCACAGAAGAGAAGTCTTCGGCCCCGTACCCCTCTGTAAACCCTCCCAAAGAGGAGGACCCAACAGTTGCCGAGACAGTGGAAGAGACACACGAGCATGAGTCAACGGTATTGGAGTTAGTGCAAGACAGCACAGAAGAGACATCTTCAGCCCCCTCCGCGTCTGTAAACCCTCCCCAAGAGGAGAAGCCAACAGTTGCCGAGATAATGGAGGCGACCAATGAAGAGAAGTCAACAGTGGACGAGTCATTGGACAAGAGCACAGAAGAGACGTCTTCAACCCCCTCCGCCTTTGTAAACCCTACCGAAGAGGCGAACCCAACAGTTGCCGAGACAGTGGAAGAGACCAATGAGGATAAGTCAACCACGGAGGAGTCATTGGACAAGACCAAAGAAGAGACGCCTTCAGCCCCCTCGGCCTCCGTCAATCCTCCCCAAGATGAGAAGCCAACGGTTGCCAAGATAGTGAAAGAGACCAGCAAAGAGGAGTCAACGGTCATAGAGTCAGTGAACGAGACCACAGAAGAAACCACTTCAGATCCCTCGGGCTTTGTTAAACCTCCCCAAGAAGAGAACCCAACAGTTCCAGAGATAGTGGAAGAGACCAACGAGCAAGAGTCCGCAGTAGTGGAGTCAGTGGATAAGACCACAGAAGAGACGTCATTAGCCCCCTCAATGTCTGTAAACCCTCCGGAAGAGGAGAAGCTATCAGTTGCCGAGATAGTGGAAGAGACCATTGAGCAGAAGTCAACAATGGTGGAATCATTGGACGACACCACAGAAGAGACGTCTTCAGCACCCTCGATCTCTCTGAACCCACCCAAAGAGGAGGAGCCAATTGTTGCCGAGACAGTGGAAGAGACCAACGAGCAGAAGTCAACGATGGTGGAATCATTGGACGACACCACAGAAGAGGCGTCTTCAGCGCCCTCGGTCTCTGTAAACCCACCTGAAGAGGAGCCAATAGTTGCCGAAACAGTGGAAGAGACCAACGAGCAGAAGTCGACGGTCGTGGATTCAGTAGACGAGACCACAAAAGAGACGTCTACAGCCCCCTTGGCCTCTGTAAACCCTGCCGAAGAGAAGCCAGTAGATACTGAGATAGTAGAAGAGACTAATGAGCAGGAGTCAACGGTCATGGAGTCAGTGGATGAGACCACAGAAGAGACAGCTTCAGCCCCTTCCGCCTATGTAAACCCTCTTGAAGAGGAGAAGCCAACAGTTGCCGAGATAGTAAAAGAGACCAACGAGCAGGATTTCACGGTCGTGGAGTCAGTGCACGAGAGCACAGAAGAGAGTTCTTCAGTCCCCTCGTCATCTATAAACCTTCCCAAAGAGGAGAAGCCAACAGTTGCTGAGATAGTGGAAGAGACACACAGGCAGGAGTCAACAGTCGTGGAGTCAGTCAACGAGACTATAGAAGAGACATCTTCAGCCCCCCTGGGCTCTGGAAAGCGTCCCGAAGAGGAGACACCAACAGTGGCCGAGATAGTGGAAGAGACCAACGAGCAGGACTCAACGGTGGTTGAGTCATTGAATGAAACAGAGGAAGAAATGTCTTCAGCTCCATCTGCATTTGTAAATCCTCCTGAGGAGAAGCTAACAATTGCCGATTCCGTGGAAGAGGCCAATAAGCAGAAGCCAATGGTGGTGGAATCAGTGGATGACACCAGAGAAGAGACATCCTCAGTCCCCTTGCCCTCTATAAACCCTCCTGAAGAAAAGCCAACAATTGTCGAGACAGAGGAAGAGACCAACGAGCAGAAGACAACAATCGTGGAGTCAATTGATGAGACTACGGTAGAGACATCCTCAGTCCCCTCGACCTTTATAAACCCTTCTGTAGAGGAGAAGCCAACAGTTGATAAGTTAGTGGAGGCAACCAACAAGGAGAAGTCAACGGTGGAGTCATTGGACAAGATCAGAGAAGAGTCATATTCAGGCCCTTTGGACTCTATAAGCCCTCCCGAAGAGGAGAAGCCAACAGTCGTCGAGACAGTGGAAGAGACCAACAAGCAGAAGTCAACGGTCATGGAGTATATGGAGGAGACCACAGAAGAGACGTCTTCAGCCCCCTCAGGCTCTGTGAACCCTCTTGAAGAGGAGAAGCCAATAGTTGTAGAGACTGTGGAAGAGACCAACGAACAGGAGTCAACGGTCGTGGAGTCAACAGATGAGAGCATGGAAGAGACATTTTCATCCCCCTCGGCCTCTGTTAACAGTCCCCAAGAGAAGCCAACAGATACTGAGCTAGTGGAAGAGGCCAACGAGCAGAAGTCAACGGTCGTGGAGTCGGTGGAGGAGACCAAGGAAGTGGCGTCTTCAGGCCCCACTTCCTCTCTAGACCAGCCAAAGGAGGAGAAACAAACAGTTGGTAATGTGGAGGAAGAGATCAATGCACATAAGTCAACAGTGGTGGAGCCAATAGAAGAGACCCAGAAGGAGAAGTCTTCAGCTGCCTCAGCATCTATAGAGGAGCCAAAAGAGGAGAAGCCAACGGTTGACAAGATAGTGGAAGAAAGCACTGAAGAGAAGTCAACAGTTGTAGATTTGGTGGAAGAGACTAAGGAAGGACCAACAGAAGAGAAGTCAACGGCTGTATCCTCAGTGGAAGAGAGTAAGGAAGAGAAATCAACGGCAGTGGATTTGGGGGAAGATCCTGAGGACGAAAAATCAACTGTCTCCGGCAAAGTGGACACGCCAAATGAAGAGAAGTCAATTACAGCAGCGTTAGTGGAACAGACTGAGCAAGAGAAGTCAACAGCAGCAGATTTGCTTAAAGAGACTAAGGAAGAGAAGTCAACTGCAGCCTTAGTTGAAGAGGCTAATGAAGAGAAGTCAACAACTAGAGCCATAGTTGAAGAGACTAAGGACGAGAAGTCACCAGATGGGGGTTTAGAGATTGAGGAAGAGAAGTCAAGTGCTGCAGCCTTAGTTGAAGAGACTAGGGACAAGAAGTCAACAGATGTGGGTCTGGAGATTGAGGAAGAAAAGTCAACTTCTGCAACCATAGTTGAAGAGACTAAGGGCAACAAGTCAACGGATGTGGGTTTGGAGATCGCAGAAGAGAAGTCAACAGCTGCAGGCTTAGTGGAAGAGACTAAGGAAGAAAAGTCAACAGCTGCGGATTTGGTGAACAACATCAAGGAAAAAGAGTCAACGGCCTCAGGCACAGTAAATGAGCCAAAGGAAGACAAGTCAACTGCTTCAACCTTTGCGGAAGTGACGACCGAAGAGAAGTCAACGTATGCAGACTCAGTGAAAGAGACTGAGGAGAAGTCAACGACTTCAGGTAGAGTGAAAACCCCACAGGAAGAGAAGTCCACTGCTTCAGCCATTGTGGAAGAGACAAAGGAAGAGAAGAATAGAGAAGCCGTAGTTGCTGTTGAAGGCCAGTCAAAGGAGGAAAAATCAACAGAAGCAAAATCAAAGGGAGAAAAGTCAAAAGACGAGAAACTTACTGCAGTACCTGAACCACCACCAGCAGTAGAATATTCAAAGAAAGAGAAGACACAAGGGCCAACATTATTCCGAGACCTTCTTAAAATAGACAAAACATTAGAGCCAGAGGAAGAGGAAGGTGAATCTTTGACATCGACAGAGCTTTGGGTCGAAGACAATGAAACTGTAGAAGAACAACCGCAATATGAAGGAACAGAGAAGCTTGCTAAAGGAGTAGCAGATAAAGATCTGGAGACTGATCTAGTTGGCAATGAGGAGTTCCAAAAGCTGAAGCCTAAGACACTTATTTCAAAGTTTAAGCGGTCACTGGGGAAGATGAAGAAGGCGATCACTGGGAAGCCTGCTGAAGTTGAGCAGAAAGGGACATGATCCTTCCAAGGCATCATCCACCAATCTTTTGCTGCCACGTCAACATTACAAATTGCACTTTTTCCATCCTCTTTGTACATAGGAGGAGCTCAGAGTTTCCGCTGGGGTATCAGCATTTCGTCGAGGTAAGTTTTAAGAGGATGAGAACCCAATTATATTTCATATGATACATTGATTTGTTTCTGGATTGTCCTACGAACATGTAAGTTTTTAAAAAGTGTGCAGCATGGATTCATTGGAAAATGCATGTATGGTTTTAGGATTTTACAAGCTTAAACCTTTTTTATAGGGTTTTAGACGGCGATTTGATTTAGTATGAGCTTTTATACATGACATCTATGATGCTGAAGTTTTACACCAACGAAAGATTTCATCTCTAACTCGACTAAAGATAAACCAGTTCTCACAGACATTCTAAACTTCAATTTTAATGAGTGATATTACTCTTCATAAACAATCTTTTTAAATCATTTTGAATGTCCGTCAGAAGAGGAACTTTAAGAGAAATCATATTTTGTTCTTCGTTCTTGGATGCTTTACAAAATCAAATAAAAAGACTGTGTGATTCTCATCAGCCACATTTTTAAATGAATTTAAAAATGTTAGAATTGAAGAATTGAAGAATTGAAGCCCCAGACCATGCGATATCTT
Source organism: Wolffia australiana (assembly GCF_029677425.1). Taxonomy (NCBI): domain Eukaryota; kingdom Viridiplantae; phylum Streptophyta; class Magnoliopsida; order Alismatales; family Araceae; genus Wolffia; species Wolffia australiana. The sequence continues at coordinate 10,743,222 of NC_135842.1, forward strand.
TCTAAAACCTTTTCAGTCCCTAGAGTCCATGAATCATGAATGCTATTAAAGCCATAACCATCCTTGGTTTGAAAAAGACAGGGTTTGGTATAATTTAATACAAAAATTATTATAATTCTTAATGCGGTCACAAAGATGATGTGAAACCCTAGTTTTATCCATATTTAAGTTATAAATCTTATCTAACAACTACGCCTCTACATATTTGATCGGATCCTGGTTGTGATCATATTGTAATATACCTTACCTTGTTGTCATGAGGAAGGTGATCTTCAATTTAGGAATGATCAAGAGGAAGAGTGCCAAAAGAGATGGAGATGACAGCTGTAAGATCTTCGTTAGAAGAGAGGGAGAGAGAACAAGTGTGGGTGTTGACTTCGCCTAAAGAGAGAGATAGGGGTGAAAAAAGAACATTGATCCTTCACGTCTGACCTCATACAGGCGGGCTACCTACGTAAATAGAATGCACGCATTCAGGGAAATGACCAAAATATCCCTCAAATGTTAGACATCCAACAACTTAACTTCTACAAATTTTATCTATCAAGATCTTAAAAGAATGTGGAAGGAAGATGGAAGAAGAAGAGTAAAAGGTAGGGGCAAGAATTACATGATACAGTAATTTTTGGAAGACTACAACAGGATGTAACAGACTGACCACAGTTTCAACTCAAAGAACCTCAGTTTGTAATGATCCGGTGCCGTACAAGGGTACTTATATTCTTGTAAAGTTTGAGAATCAGTCAAGCATATTTTCCTGCCTCCAAGTTAGCGGTTTTCCCACTGATTTTCTCTTCTTTCTTTGACAGTCCTCAAAGGGACCATGCCATCATTCTTATTTGAGCAAAGCTAACAGTCGCATCAAGATTATTCCAGGCAGACATAATTAGAAATTTGTCTAAATGAAAAAATTAGAGTGTTAGTAAAAAAATGTACCTTGGATGGACTAAGCTGCTGCCAGGCGGAGCTGAGAAAAAGCGTCCTCTAAAGAGCCAGTATCTCCCTTAACTGGCGTAGCCTCCACCATAGTGTTAACTCTTCCATCTACTGCATCCACAGCTTCCTAGGAAGGAGCTTCCTCCGTAAAGACCTCTGACTGAAGCTTATTAAAATCCTCCTCCAGCCACTCGTCCTCCATATCAGCACATTCCATTGAAGCCAACCCTGTGGTGCGAGAAGATTTTGTACATGAAGTAAATGCCAAAGACCTCAAATCAAAAGAAGGAATAGGTAGAAGATCACCTAAGGTTTCATCGACTTCATTCTGGGAAGCCCGGATCTCGTCCAACTCTTGAAGACATAGATGCACTTGCTCAATGCTGATTTGCTGCTTCCTGATCGCTTGAGCGCCAGACTGGATCGCTTCTGAGACCTACAAAATAATTAGAGAGGAGAGAGATGAAATGGAGAGAAAAGGGTTTTGGTATCTAACTTTTTTTGTGGTTTCTGCTTGGTTTACGATGCCAAGAACTTCCTCCACTCGGTCAAGTAATGATGTGTATCTCTCTCTGTCCCTAGACAGTACTTTCGTGTACCGGATATGACGTAAAGCAATAGATTTGTTGCCGGACTTAGATGCAACTAATGCTGCTTTTCTAGACCTGGAAGGCAGATGAATAAGAGTAAATAAAAACGATTTTAAAGGATGATTGGAAGTGCGAATTCCATTATATATAATCTAAGAACAAGATGACCAAAAATGAAAAAGAATTGTAAATACATTGAGAGCAGACAGGAAACATAAACGAATTAAAAACCCCGACATAATCATTAATTATGAGTATTCCTCACACAGAAAAAGCTTTAGTCTTGGTATAATGACATGATTATCCCCAGAACCTGACCAAAAGACATCGTTACCAGAAGATATGAGAAAACTATGAAGAGCTTATGATTAGACCTTTTCACTTTAAGTATCCAAAAACTTGCTTTTCAATAACCCAAGTATACAAGTCAAATAAATTAATACTTCTTCCAGGTCTAACACAGAACGAGAAAAGACTAACACAAAAATGTCTTTTTGCAGACAAAAGGCTTTATTGTCTTTGAGAAAAAAAACAAGAAAAAGAGCATGATATTATGACGGAGATTTTTTTTTGCACAATAAAACTTTCAAAATCAAAGAAAGGAGAACAATAAATACATGACATTATTCAAGACTCGACTCCATTCACCCACAATGGCTTGTCCTTACCCAGGAAAAATCCCTAAGTCATTGAAGAGAACAACATGCTCTACTAATTTAACAAAGAACCAAACATAATATTTGACGTGAATAGTAGTATAACAATTCTTGACAAAGAAGTATAACGTACAACTCCCAACGACGATCAATTGTATCAAGCTGCTCCTGCATCTTCTCCATTGTCCAGATCAGATGCAAGACCTCATAGTCAATGGTACTGTGAGAAGGAACTGATGATCCAACCAGAGAAACTTTTACTCCCTGAGAGAAAAGACGAGAACTGATTTTGGTTGGCGATCAAGGCATAACAGGCTCTAGAGTCTGGTGGACAATGATGTAATTTTTATCATCATTCAAATAATCATCCTCATTAATTTCACTCGAGCATGTGTGACAATGAAGGTGACGATTTTGTTATCATTACAAGCACATGGTGCCAAAAACGTTGATGATGTTGTCATCATCATCCTGGTTGCAGACAACTAAAGATGGCGATGATGACTTCGTCATTATCATCATCATCACCATCCTGGCGGAGACGAGTCACACGAAGGCTAGTGGCAGTGTGGACTCGGGAGAAGGCTGGTGATAGTGTGGACTGGTGAGAAGGCTGTGGGTAGCAGCCTTGTCTTAAATGAATTAGCAGAAAGAAGGCGGGCACGGTGAGGTCAAAGCTGACAAAAAAAGACAGCGAGGTAGGCAATGGCATGGGAGGAGCAAGATGGCAACGGCAGGAAGAGGCAGGGGTTAGAGGAAATGGCAGGATTTTTCCTTCCATCATCATCTTCCTTGTCATCATCCTCGCCATCATTAGGATGAAAGTGATGATGAGGATTGTATAATCGTCATCATAGTTGCGGACAAATAAAGATGACAACAAAGCCTTCCTCATCGTCATCCTGAGGCAGACCCTAACAGGCACATAAAGAACACCTTTCAATGGAGAATACATGCTGGGCATATAACCTCGATGAATTCCCCTTTGGTGATTGAGAAATATTGTGCTTTACTGCATTGAACAAGATAACTTAAGATTATAGCCGCCGCATCAGATCCCCCGCAGATGCTCTCGAGCTTACGCATTGTGATTACACAACTTGAAGTCCAGCGACATTCAGATAATGTTTTTAAAACATCAGAAGTTTTATCCTGTAGTATATGCCCCCAGAAGTGAATAATTTATGGAACTTAACATGAATGCAAAGAAACACGATTTCCTTGTAAGAACCCTGCATGCCTGGAGCAATTCCCGGAGTATAATACATTCATCAGTGCCCTGTTCCAAGGGAGATGACGTTGATGGGATCATCAGCCGACCAATTTTTAGAAATATGCGATAAATCTGCCCACGGACTGGTTCTGTAAGATCCCTTCTCAATAGGATATCCCCTTCTTTGTGCATCTCAATCTGAGTAACGAGAAAAGGAAGTAAAAATGAAAGAAATGATAAGAATTGGCAGAAACTTAATTGGTTGTTTCGACCTTTGGAAATGATAAAAAAAGCCCATGACTAAGTTGCTGGACTTCTGGAGCAGAACTACTCTTATTCTATAAATTAATGTTCATTTGGAAAGCATTACAAAGCAAACAAAAACTAGAAATAAATATCAGATACGCTGGAATGAACTTGTTACAGGAGTGGGAAAGGTGCATTATAATCACATAAGTTTGTGAGTCTTTAGTTCCTATAGAAAGGCCTAGATCTACAGAGCATGGGAGAAGAGTTCTCTATCGAAGTGATTCATTATCGTTCAGTTATCGTCCATATTTGTGGGTCTATCTTTCTTGATCTTCCTGTTTCTCTCTCTCTCTTCCAACCCTTGTTATAATCCAAGATCGATCTAGGATGGTAACAGAATACAAATTAGCTAAAATAAAATCTGATATGTGAAGAAGAAAGGTAATGCGAAACGCAAAAAAAAACGACAGTACACTGTGAACAAGAATATATGCTTCAGGCCATAAAATAACATTCCAACATGCACAACAATTACCTTGGATGGTTAGAGGGGATTTAAAAAAAAAAAAGACAAGGACTTCAACGCCTGAAAATTATCAAATAAACGGGCTACTCTTTTCCCGCTAAGACGAAGATTGAAGCATCTTGTGGATCTCACCAACACATGATGAAGACAGAGTGGCGTCAACCCTCCTCTAGCAAACCACACCTCTTTCACCTGCAGAAAATGAAGACAATATTGGAAACTTCACAGATTTAATCAAGAAACACAACTAAAATCCGATACGAATCAAAGAATATACAATATCTAAAGAAAACCCTTCACGAACAGCGAGGAAATTCCCACCTTCGCCATCTTAGAAAGAACTTTAAAAGAACAGCCTTCTACATAGGTGATAAAACTCGAGGAAACGCCAGCACAAGTTGATAAACAGACGAGTAAAAGATAGATTTTTCAGAGTAATCCACGGAATCTAAGACACAAAACTCCATCTCATCCACGAAATAATTGAGAACAAGAGAAAAAACAAGAGAAACCCAAATCATTGAGAACCTCAGGCATTCAAAAAACAAGAGAAACCCAAATCATTGACGATCAAATCAAATCATTCCGAGAAAAAACAAGAGAAACCCAAATCATTGAGAACCTCAGGCATTCAAAATCAGAAGAGATGCACACCTCGGAAGAACGAAAAGAGATCACGCCGAGACGCCGCGCGACTCTGACGATCAAGTCGCGCCAAAAGAAGTAACGAGGCAACCAGTCGTCCCGCTGCCCGCTGAAAGCCTTGAAACGTGCTGCCCAAGCAACATCGTCGTCCCAATCGGAAACCTCACACTTCACTGCTTCCTCTACCGCCATTGGAGATCGATTCATCGAGAAATTTTCAACCCGGCATGAATCTGAGGATTGCAGAAGATAAGACGAAGAGGAAAAACTGACAAAGCTTCAAATTCAGCTTCCCTGGCGCCCTTTTCAGGCAAATCGCCCAACCGATATCCGTCCGTCATCCCCGACAACCGATATCGGATATCGGATTCCGGAAAAAATGAATAGGTTATCGGGTACCGGATATTGGTTTTCCGATATCCGGATTTCGGAGACAGATACCGGATGCCGGATATCGGTTTTCGATATCCGCGTATCGGAACCGATTTCGACCGATAAAAATAAACTTTACTTCACGCATTATATGGTTTTTGATTTATGATCAATGCCCATTAATAGATAGTGTGCACTTTTTTTTTCTTCCATATGGGATAACAGGATTCAAAGTTAATGTAAACTCTGAATCCCGTAATCCCACATGGAAGATGTTAGAAAATCCTCTGTATAAATTAAATGAGGCCGATATATTATTTAATGTTTATATCTATTATCGCTAAAATTTTAGAGCGTTATATATATAAATTATTTAATTAATGAGTACACCGTCTAATAAATAGAAACAAAAATTTCTATATCTTTCCATATGGGATAAAGGGATTCCGAGTTTAACACAAAACCCGAATCCTTCTATCCCATATGGAAAAGATTTAAAATCCGCAATTGTATATAATAGTTGAGATGTATGATCAAATAGAAAGCTCTTCTGATTCACCCGTGCCCATGTTATTTATGCAAAATGCAGGATATCTAATAAATAAATTTATTTTATAATAATTCGATGCGGATATCGGTTTTCGATATCCGCATCCAATATCCGATATCGTAATCTGTCTCGTTGAGACGAAGACAGATGCAGTCATCGAGACGGATATCGGTGTCGGATATCGGCACTGTAGCAACCGATATCTGATACCGATATCCGGTATCCGGATATAAAAAAAATGGATACTGGAAAATGCCTTTCCAGTATCGGGACGGATGCTGTATCCGCCCGAAGAATGCGGATAGCATCACCTTCCAGGACCATCTTACCGCCGATCGATAGCACTTGACCATGTCTTAATCCGCTTATAAAAACACTGACAACACTACCCACGCTCTCGCTCCCGCTTTCGCGCCTAAGGGGACTCGAAATGGTTTATCAGTAAGGTCGTGGTAGAGTGGAAGCTTACCAAACCATAAGTGGATTCCGTATCAAGTCAAGAGCTAGCCGAACACCTAGTCTCACTGTTTGCTGAGGTGGTTTTCGTTCAGCTTCCTAGAGACAAGAACAGCCTACCCGATACCGGCATCCAATACCGGTATCGGGACGGGCGAACCCTAAGGGAACAACACGTCCTGGATATGACGGGAGGGATGACAAACGGTGCGGACGGGGACGTGACGTGTATTTCGGTCAGGTCTGCGTCTCAGGTACACATGTTCGTTCATTTTTTTTGTGCTAATTGTTCGTTCTGTCCGGTTTTCAGAACAAAACAAAAACAAATTCAAACAGAACATTGCGCAGACCCGTGTGCAGTTCTTTTATTCGCTTTGTGTGAATTTTGTTCATTTTTTTAAAAAAAGAAAAGACCAAAGAACAAGGCCCTGTGCGATTCTTTTGTGCGAATTTTTTGTTCGTTTAAAATGAATGGAACAGAACGACCATGTCTAGTCCTAGGTTTTTGAAAAGATCTGTCACATTCCCGTCAAGCGTCACCGCACGAGTCGACTCATCACCGGACGGGATCACCGTCACAGGTGATGAAAGTTCAACTCTCTCTCTCTCTCTTAAATAGATAATTTTTAAAGGTTTTTTTGGCCATTTTTAAATGCTTTTACAAATCAGTCACCCGTCCGAGGACCTCCGTCACCGTCACATCACCATCACGGATATTTCATCACTGTCAACGTCACGTCATCTGTCATAGTGTCGTCACCGTGACGTGTGACGTGATGGATGACGATTGTCGATCCCTAATCGCAAAGCTTTTTTTTCGAAAACAAGTCTTCTTCTAGCAGTCATTTTACTGTTTGATTTCAGCACAAACGCGGATGATACAGTTAAATTCTTCTGTGGACGAAACAACTGTTGACGAATGACGAGACGTAGAATTGTCCGCCAGTTTCCTGATGGGACTACTTTTTCGTCCATGGACAAAATAACCATCCCCGTGTGGAGCTTTGGACGACGTGTCACCCTCCGATCACTAACGGGGTTCAACCCGAACCTCCAGGACGATCGGATCTTCCAGGGACCCTCATTTCAGACGAGGACCTAGAGGCACAAGCATACCCACAATCCAATCGTGAGTAAAGACTAGGCAAGGAGGGAACGTAGGCCATTATCTCCTCCCTTCTTCGCCTATAATATTGACCATCGAGGAGAGTGGAGGCAGCCCCATCCGATGTCATTATATCTCTTCTATTTTCTCGTTGAATGATAATTTCTTCTTCATTTTTCTATTTGTTCAATACACTACTTTGGTTATCACATTCTCTGTTGTGAAATGACGGACTTGACAGTTTTTGCATCATGTGGGAGTCAAGTAGAAGCCAAGAGGGAAAGCCGAGCGGGAGCTGCGGGCAGCTGAGAGCCTGAGTGGGAAAGTCAAGGGCATGCATGTAGCGCAAGAGAGATGGCAGAGCATGAGCGAGCGAGAACCAAGAGGGAGTTGAGAGGAAAAGCTGAGCGAGAGACGAGGGCTCATAAGCATGACATATTTTGTTCGTCCCAGGTGTCGGCAAGGGTGAGAATGTCTCGGACAATATAATTTTTGAAGGGAACAGGATGTAATATTTGGGACTGGACAAACTATGGACAGGACGATTCCGAATAACTTCTAAAAAAATTAGAATGCAGGTGATAATCTCAATTGTAGGGGTTTTAATTTCATCGTCAGTTATTGAGATTATTCAATATAAAAATGTATTTAACCGTACTTATTTAAGAATATTTAGTTAATGATGAGTATGGATCATCTCCGCAATGAAGGATGATTATAAGGATTTAATTTTCACACTATAGTGATTATTGGTATTAGAAGAGATAAATACGAGACTAGAATAGGCGAGATAGTGATATCGAAGAAATATAAGTAGAATTACGCGAAGTGTTACAGGAATAAGGTGGATGGTGCGACAGATGCTATAGTGATTGAATGTGTGAACGGTATGGTGATAAAGATGGAGACGAGATAATGGGGTAAGTAAGTGAAACGATAAATGAAAAAAACTATAATTATGGTAATAATGATGTCGGGAGATAAACAACATAAGGCGAGGATACTTACCTTAGATCCTAAGTTCCGCTAGGATCACGGCAATTTGTGAGTGCCAGTAAGCTCTCCCTCTTCTCTTATGCTTCTTCCCACACACCCAAGACATCAAGAACACACTTGATGGATCTCAAAACTCACTATCTTTCAATCAGCTCACACCAGTAGGAAGCAAGTTCAAGATGAATTTCACAATGATCCAGGCCTCTATTTATAGATCAGATGGTATGGATAAAAAGAGGAGGAGAAGACGAAACAATGCTGAAAATTTCCTTCTCTCTTTTCGTCAGCGTCCTCTTTTTTGTGTCCATTAAGAAGTCAAATCGCTTGAGATTTTGCGCTTTTTGTATTCCATGTGGGGGCTTTTTGTATTCCGCGCCCACATGTAACTGAAAAAAGGACAAATAAAAACAAAAGAAAAAAGCTTTAAAAACTCTTTCTTGAGTCTAACGTGGTGGCACGTTAGTGCGTCACGTCACCCTCTTTCTTCTTTCTTCTCTTTTTTTTATTTTGTTTTAAATGAGGGGACACGAGCATGCCACCTCACCCTGCGCCAAAAAACATAAAAAATGTGTTAGTCATTGGTGCAATCATCGCTTCCCGAATCGCAAATCGATGATTGCTTGGTTAATGATTGGCTGGCGCCAATCATCATAGAGCGCTGTGATTCGTCGCCGTTTGACGAATCAAACGGCGACACGTGGCTGCGCGTGTAAAAAAAATCCAAAAATACTTTAAAAATTCATATTAAATAAAATAAAAGCCCAAAATACGTATAAATATATATGTCTACTTAGAAATATCATATCTTTCCAAATTTAATGTAAAAAACTCCAGAAAAATCATATTTTGTCTCAAAAATTATATTCTTTTAGAATTTACTGTCAGAAATTTTCCAAAAACTACACAAAATGTATACAATTTATAAATCCATTCTAAAAATATATTTAATCATTTTAAGGTTGATAACATGCACATATGAGTGATCTGATGCAGATAGACATGTAAATATGATCATATAAATGTACTCGATATGCATGTTATCAGTAGGATCGGATGATCTTTGTCATGTTCCATCCTTCGTCCCCGTCCTAGACAATTGTACACTATAGTTTAATGTAATCAAAGTCATTTGTGATTATTGGATAACTGCTTCATCAAATTTTAGAAATCATATTAATGTAAAGCTTTGAGATGGATGATGGAATAAGGAAAAGGATGGACAAGGCAGTTGGCTCGAGCATTTGATATGATCAAATTTGAACTCTTATCACTCATCAAAAAATCTAGAGAGATTGAGAGAGAAAGAGAACTAGTGAGAGAACAAATAAGAGTGAGAGAGAGATAGGAAAGGACACGGTCCAGTCTCCGTCTAGTCAGGTTGCCTAGCCAGTGAGAAAGTCAATGACAAGTTGACTTGGTCGTCTCATCGCATCTAACTAGACCTCATTTGAATGTCACCTCCAGTGCCAACTAGTGTTTGATAATGAGAGAGGGAGAGAGAAAGAGTGTGTGGGTAGAATTAGAGAATAAGAGTGAAAGAGCAAGAGAGTTAGAGGCGGAGTTGAGAGAATGGGAGAGTGAAAGAGCAGGAGAGTTAGAGGCGAAGAGGAGAGAGTGAGAGAGTGAAAGGGCGAGAGAGTTAGAGGCGGAGGGGAAAGAGTGAGAGAATGAAATAATGAGAGAGTTAAGGGGGGAGAGGAGAGAGTGAGAGAGGGAGAAAATGAGAGAGAAAGGAGAGAGGGAGAGAGTGAGAGAAAGAGATAATGATAATGAGAAAGGGAGAGAGGGAGAGAAGGAGATAATGAGAATGAGAAAGGGAGAGAACGATAGTAAGACAGGGAGGCTGAGAAATAAAGGGGGAGAGAAGGAGAGTGAGACAGGGAATCTGAGTAATCAAGTGGGAGAGGAGAGGGACAGGGAAATAATGAGAAATTGAGAGAATGAAATAGAGAGTGAATGAGAGTGAGAAAATGAGAGAGTGGGATAAAGAGAGAGGGAGAGTGAGAGTGATACAAGGAGAGAGTGGGACAAAGAGAGAGGGAGAGTGAGAGTGATACAAGGAGAGAGTGGGACAAAGAGAGAGGGAGAGTGAGAGTGATACAAGGAGAGAGTGGGAGAGAGAGAGAGGGAGAGTGTGTGTGAGATCGAGATCGTGCAAGATGGAGAGCGTGTGGCAGGGATTTAGGGGGGATGTGAGGGGAGTGAGAGGAGCGAGACTAAGAAGAGAGAGTGCGAGAGGGATGGAATAGGAGAGGTAGAGAGGGAGAAAGAGAGAATGAGATAGGGAGAGAGGGAGCGTGGGAGATAGAGAGAGGAAAAGAGGGATAGAGTGAGCCTTCAAGGCTCAGAGAGAGACTGCGCGAGGGAGAGAGGGAGAGAGGGAGATAGTGTGAGAGGGATAGAGGTAGAGAGGAAGAGAAGGAGAGAGGGAGAGAGTGAGATAAAGAGAGTGTGTGATGGAGAGAATGGGAGAGAGAGAGAGAGAGATGGGACAGAAGGAGAGAGGGAGGGACTCTATGAGAGAGAGAGGGAGAGGGAGCAGACAAGGGGAGAGAGTTAATATAATATAGTATTATATATCATACTTATACAAAAAGTCTGCATTTCGGTTTGACATGCCAACCGGAACGGTTCTGTCAGCACTAGAAAGGCTGATTGACGGTCTAGTTCCATGCGATCTGACAAACTTTGCTCCGATCGTGTCCTTTCCTAGGAAGAGAGAGAAATGAGAGAGAAATAATTACAAAGATAGAGAGAAAGACCTAGAGAGAGAGTGCAAACAAGAAAATGATAGAGAGAGAGAGAGATAAGTAGAGAATGACAAGGAACGAGTAAGTGAGAGTGAACGAGTGAGAGAGAGGCACAGAGCAAGAAAGAGTGAGATAGAATAAACGAGTGATAAAGAGCGAGCAAGAATGCAAGAGAGAGAACAAGTGAGAGAGTCAGAGACAAAATGAGAGAGTTTATGAGTTTGGGATAGAGAAATGAGAGAGAAATAGATGAGAGGAGAGATATTGAGAGAGAGACAAAGTGAAAGAATTCTCATTTTTTCAGAAGTTGTATTTTGATCAATTTTGTAGAATGATCTTGACCTAATTTCTTGTTTGATCTAGTCAGATTAATTTGACTTTTGTTCAAAAGAAACTTTCTATCAATTTTTGAAAGATCTCATTTGATTTGATCACTGATCTCAAGTTACTATTGGGTTCGGTGCCTTGGTTCACCATGGAAAACACGTTCCATGGATGTGGAAGCGTGTCGATCAATTCACAATCTATCTTTAGAATACAACACTGAAAATACCTTTTGGGGAATTCGTTCCACCCATGACTTTGCCACTTCGAGATCATTTTTAAGCCATTCGCGCATCCGGCCTTTAGAAGTATCCACGAGATCACTTGGTGCTTGGATTTCCATGTCTTCTTCTTCAACTCTTCTTGAAAATCTAGAAGATCTCCTCACCATGAAGACACTCTTCGTTGGATGAGTGGAGAAGAGAGTGGAGAAAGGGTAGGGCTCTCAAATCAGGCTTGCATGGGTGCTTAAAATGAGACCCCTTTCCCTCTTTATATATCACTTAAGGTTTTTTTCAAAAATCCTACAAAGTAAAATATATCCACCAATGTCCTCATGATATTGTGCATGTGACCCTCTAGGCCTATGTATCATTCTAGTTAATAACTTTAGTGGCCCAATAATATTTATTTTTCATCCTTATTAATTAACTATATCAACATAAAGATTAATTAAATAATGATTAATTTAACCCAATCGATAGGTTAAGTTTCTAGCCCGTGGGGTGTCAAGCTACACCTCGTGCTCTAGAAGATACTGAGAAATCTAGAACTCTCTCATGGAATCTTTATCGTCATCGATTACCATATATGTATAATCCATCATCCACGCTAGACTCTCAAATGACTTAGGGTATGATTTATCGTCAAACCCTAATCCGTCATTCGATTAGAACTGATGCGTAACGGGGATCATTGGAGAACGCCTTCTCCAATATCCCCACTACCATGGCTAGGGATTTTCTTGCATCATCTTCCTCGAGTTAGTCTCCTCTAATACCGCGGGCGGATGATCCCATCTTGACCACTCAATCATCTTTGTAAGATTCTTACTATGTCAGATCTATAACTAATTTGAATCCCATGATTAGAGGCTTTTATGTCATAGTCAAAATTTAGTCGTCCACTCACGAGATGTCCTTGGTGTCTCAGGTCAGTAGATCACTTATATAACCATGACTTCAATCAACTTGATCGACGTTTAGGTATTATACCATTAAGGGATTCGTACAGATCAATTCAGTGAACTCTTTCTCCAAAGAGCACCCACTATTTGTCCTCCGTGTCGCCACACTAATAGCCACATGATCAGCTACACTTATCATCTGAGTAGGATCAACTAGTGTTATTCTATCCGGATAAGTCGATGGCCCTCTCGACTATCCATCGAATAAGAATATTTAGAATACATGTTTAAAAATTAGTGATAATTGTATAATGATCTCATCATAATTCATTAAGTCATTGCATGTATTCATGGACTTCAGTATAAAAATCACACGGAATAATAATGAACACAAATATTTTATTTAATGAACTTAAATAAACATGGTAGTGCGATTGGCTTGACAGCCACATAATATCCATCACTTACGTGTGCAGAAAATGTCGGTAAATCATGACTAATGATTAAAATTTTAGGATACAGTATTGGGATTACACTTGGGACGTGTTGTGTCTTGTCTTGGGATTGGTACATCTACACGCCAAAGACACATTGTACTTTTTAAGTACAATGTAGCCTCGAAGCCCATTTTTCAAATCACATTAACAAATAATGGCCTAAAATCAATATTCTTCTAGAAGCTGACAAGATCTCCATGAAATTTCCTAGAGATCCAAAAAATAGACACAAACCCAATGCCTTAGTGGCACCGATATCCTAGAAAAATTGCACGATCCTAGGCATCACTATCAACAAGTATCCCCAAAATTCAATGTTACTCTGATCGACTTCTGCAACTGCCCTCAAGAAGCCTACATAAACAAAACCTCTCTTGTTATTGCAACTGTCATCCCTCCGCTTGATCTCGATTTTGCTCGTTGTTGTTTCTCTATTCATCACTTGACTAACCATTGCCCCCTGCAACCAGCCATCTCTTGATAATTTGCTCCAAATTTCAATGATATTATGAATAAAATTAACCAATGAAATTTACATTATTAACTTTCCATTTCCTGTACACGACTCCCAATCATCATTGTTGGTGTCATCATCAAAGAAGCAACATGTCAACGTCCAACTTCACATTGACCATTGTCATTGCTATCTTTGTTGGTGTAGTCACCTGAAAAGAAAATATTCAAATTCATCTAAACAGATAATTCTATGTCAATAAAAATAAAACTCAAATCAAACGAATTAACAATTAAAATGAAGTGCAATGGTGAGTCGAGGTCGAATTCATGAAGAAATAGGTTTTATGTTTAAATTTGTGCATTTGAGCAACAATTCTAGGGAATTGAACAAGGAATTGGGGTGAGAAGCAAAAGTTCACGGTGAAAGCATGAAGAGAGCTCCAATAGCTCTCCAACATATCTAGAATTACACAAATCATATTTGAATTGGAGGAGAAATCGAGAATTGAAATCTCAGATTGAACAATTTTGGGAGAAATTCTGGAATTGAAACCAAGTTTGACTTTAAAACATTATATGAAACCTAATTAAGTGAGGAACTCAAATTGGAAATGAGAAACTAACCTGGATGCATGATTTTGGCAATTCAACACGGCTTGAATTGGTGATTTCATCATCATGAACTGTTGGGTTCTGTTAGCCTATATATGGATGAAGAATCCAAAATGATTCGAAGAAGAAAACTTTAACTGAATCGTAAAGACATCATTAAAATATGAAACAAGTCACCTCGACATAGATCACATCCATGATTCCTTTGATCCTTAAATTAGTCATGTCGAGATGCTCATGTGTGTAACCTTTAGAAGTATTCACGCTATCTTCAGCACATCGAATCACGTCACTCACTTTGATGAGCTCTGTTTAACCTCTAACGTTGTCCCCGTCGCATCGAGAATGGGATGGAGTTCAAGGGAGAAAGGAGAAGAAGGGGAAGTCCCTTAAGAATTTTGGCCTACGTGAATTTTGTTCAGGGAATTGTTCATAAAACTCATATTTATATTAAGTGGGTATTCTTCATAAAACTCCCTAAACTTAAGTATATCTTCCTACATCTAAAGACCATTTGGGTGTGGCCCTTCAGGCCAATGTATCAGTCTAATTAACAACTCTAATGGCCCAATAACCTTTATTGGGCTTCCAAATTAATTAATTATATCATCATATAGATTAATTAATGTCAATTTGATTTAACCCAATCGAAACGTTGAGTGTCCAACCCGTGGGGTGCCAAGCTACACCTCTTGTTTTAGGAGATACAAAGGAGTATGTATCGACTCACTCGTGGAACCTATTCTTCATCGGTTATTGTGTACGTATTGCACCTCATCCACTTGACACACATAAGATGACTTAGGTATGTTCAACTATCAAATCCTAATCGATCATCCGAGTTAGTATTGATGCATCAATAAATCATCGAAGAACTCTTCTTTGATATTCGCTACTTTGGCCAATGACTTCATCGCATCATCTTCCTTTAGCCGTCTCCTCTTATATCGAGGGTGGTTGATACCATCTTAACCACCAATCATCGTCGTGAACTGCTTGATGCATCAAAGTAAGACAGTTTAGAATCCCATGATTATTGACATGTAGGTCATAGACAAAATACAATTGTCCATCCACATGAGGTCTTTGGTATCTTAAGGACGACTTACACAACCATGAAATGAATCATCCTGATTGAAAGTTTGGTATAATATACTTCAAGGACTCTTACGGATCAATTCAATGAACTATTCCTACTAAAGATCAGCTACTATCTATCCTTAATTCCACCACAATAATGGCTATGAGACAAGCCATATTCATCATATAAGTGAGGTTAGATAGTGTTATTCTATCTGGATACTTAGATATCCTTCTCTAGTACTGTTAGAATAAGAATATTTAGTACACATGTTTAAAGACTAGTAATGTATGTATTATGATCTCATAATAATTCACAAAGCTCAAACATATATCAATGGACTTCATTATAAGCATCACTTGTGCACTATAATGAATACATTAATGAACATGGAATAATATATGGAATGTGTGATTAGCTTACCAGCCACATACATCTTGATCACGAACTCCCCCTGTTCAAGCTCCATTCCCAAGTGAAACACCTTGCTACCAGCAATGATTCATGCTTCTCCAAGGAAGTATCTCATCCTCAAGTAAGCTAAAACCGACCAGTGATCCACCCTCCACTATGAACTCACTGAAAAACTACAAAAGCAATCCAATTTCTATTGCAAAAATGGGGGATTGTTTCAATGTTTCGAAGAACAAGGGTTCAGAGATCATGCCCCTCCTAGCCATCCAATTGCCGGTTGAGTGGGGGGATTGGCCAGGATGAAGCCACATCAACCCCTATGAGGAGAGAGAGAGAGAGAGAGCGAGACAGAGCGAGAGAGAGAGATATATAATGAGAGAGAGAGGGAGAGAGAGATAGAACGAGAGAGAGAGGGAGAGAGAGCAAGACAAGGAAAGAGAGAGAGAGAGTGAGACAAAGCAAGAGAGAGAGAGAGATAGAATGAGAGAGAGAGGGAGAGAGAGAGAGTGAAGGACGATGTGAGTCCCATCGGATTGGCCACACCATGGACGTTTGATGGGTATGACACATCACGTGGACAACCATGATTCATTTGCGAATAGAGAGATGAAAAGGGGAAGGTTTATATGATGTGTGCATGTGTGTTGCTGCTGGGGGACCATCCAGCCCGGAAGACATATCTTCTATGTTTTTCTCACATGCACGTGTATCCGTTTATTTTTTCCCTAATTTGGGCCCTCCTATAAACTTTTTGGCCTTCTTCCCCCTTTTTTCTCAAGGGGAAGGCTCATGTTTCCCTATAAGAGAGGGGGATGCCCATTGTGAAAAAACGAGAGCCAAGAGAGAAAAAAGAGTAAAAATGTAGTCTTTTGGGATTTTCTTGTTATTTTTAGTTTAGTTAATTACAAAAATGCCCCTTCGAGAGAGAGGAGTTAGGGTTTGTCGCAGGCCCTCGCCGGAGTGCCGCCGCTGATATTATCGGTGTCGTTGTCCTCGGCCGCCTGCAATCGCCTTGGCCATCTCGGCCGCCCTCGGCCGCTCGATCCAGGCGGCCCAGTCGCCCCTCCGCCGTCTCAGCTGCCCTGGTCGCCCGGCCGCCTTAGGCCACCTCATCCGCCCTCATCAGCCGCCTCGGCCGCCTTGGTTGCCTCTGGCCGCCTCCGGCCGCCTTGGCCGCCTCCGGCCGCCTTGGCCGCCTCGTCTACCTCGGCCGCCCTCGACCGCCCCGGCCGCCTTAGACCACTTCGTCTGCCCTCGTCAACAGCCTTTGCTGCCTCGTCTGCCTCCAGTTGCCTCGGCCGCCTCTGGTCGCCTCGTCCGCCGTCATTAGCTGCCTCGACCGCCTTTGGCCTCTCCGGCCGCTCGGCAGCCTTTGGCCGCCTCCAGCCGCCGTGGCCTCATCCGCCTTCATTCGCCGCTTCGGCCGCCCTCAACCGCCACAGCTGCCTCCGATTGCCGCGGCCTCGTCCGCCCTTGTTCGCCACCTCGGCCGCCCTCGGCTGCCTCAACTGCTAGGGCTGCCTCGGTCACTTTTGCCTCGGCCTCGTCAGCTGCCTCGGCCGCCTCTGGTCGTGCCACCGTGCTCGTGTTTGAGCCGCCACCGTCCTCATCACTATGCTAGCCTCCGAGCCTGTCACCGTGCCTAGTTGCACCACGTCCTTGCTATCGCCCTCGCCTCTAAGCCCGTCACCATGCCTAGCTACATCGTCACCGTCCTCACCATCGAGCTCACCTTCGAGCCCGCTGCCGAGACTAAATGCTCCACACGCATTCCTAGTGTTCCCTAGAATAGTTTTGAGGAGAGCGATCGCCGGATGACCCGCAGCCGCCACTTCATCGCCGCGAAGTACATGCCGCTGCAGAATGAACCGCCGCCGCCGATGCCTACCGTTGTTCGCTGATAGCTAGATTTAGTCAGTCACAACCAACGACATCGTAACGATGCCTAACATCATCATCGTTGAAGATCGATGCCCACCCGGATACTGTTACCTACGCGGCCGCCCTGTGCTGTCGCTCTACTGATCAGCCCTCCTCTCTTTGTGGTGTAACACGAGCCGTTTGATCCCGACACGTCGTGTTACATCAGTTGCTGTGAACGCACGCAGTTTGCTGCTCCTTGCTAGTCTACTGGCATAGTCTTCCTTCCTTCATGTGATGAAATTGCGGTGAATACTGAAATGATCAAAATAAATGATAACGTACATCAAATTAGCGAGTTAGGAGTTTAAATCGGTAATAAACGCCAATAATACATGTCATGATGGGACCTCATCATCACCGTCGTCATAGGCCTCCAATGTAGACGGATGATGTCTACTGACCTAGTCTTCCAGTGATGCAGGACAGCGTCGGGGACGTCGTTCGGTCAACACCGAGTATGATGGCTCGGTGCCAATAAATGATGAAGTATCGGAAAACGACGGTGTTGTCGACCGACGATTAGCCTAACGGCTATGTAACTACGATGCGAGACGATGCCCTACGTGTCGTACGTGCAGGCTCTGACTCGTGGGAGGCGCCGAGCTCCTAGCTTGGACGGGTTGCCGAGTGACGGCGACGATGACCTCTCGAACCTTGTCGGAGCGACGAAGGCGACCACGGCCAAACGGAATTAATACGTAGGGCTCGCACATAACGGACGTACTCGTCTGTGCCGGTAAGACACTCAAAATCATAGTTTCTCTCGTTTAATCTCACTCACCTACCTAGCCCGATCGCGGTGGAGTAGGAACAAAAATACACAGCAAGGAATAAATAAACGAGCAACGGGGAGTACGGCGTACCTCGATGGCGTGGCTCGTAGTGCAGTGAGTCATCAATGGTCGGCGAACGGAGCAGGTTCGATGAAGGGTGCCGGAGAGATCATGGCAGCTCAACATGCAGCGGATGGTGCTGGAGCAATGCAAAGGGCCATGGAGGGAAGGTGGAATCGAAGTGCTTGCGTGCGTCCGTTTCAGCTTGTTCGGCTCGTCTGACGGGACGAGAAGGCTCAGTCGGCTAGTCTGGCCCAGTTGACCGAGTCAGCCAGACCAGCAAACCTGCCTAACGAGGTCAGACTGACCGGCTGGACCAGCCCGATTGGTCGGGTCGATTCGGGCCGGTCGATCGAGTCGATCGGTAGGACCGGCCAATCGAGTCGCCGGTCGATCGGTTGGATCGACTGATCGGTTTGACCAGTCTTTGACTGGTCGACGGGTTGGCTCTGAGTCGTCCGGTCCACGTTGCGGGACTGGTCGGTTCATGGCAGTCAGCATCGGCACAACTCGGCGGCTCGGCGACGGCAGCTGCGGCTCGGCAGCTGTGGCGGCGGTGGCTCGACGGCGACGGGGAGGACGCGTAGACTGCAGGCGGCACAGCAGGGAAACCGGAACGGCGAACGACGGCGGCGACCGGCGGTGGTGGCACGCGCAGAGATCGGCGCGGTGGCGGCTGGCGGCGTGCGGGGCAAGCGACGGCAGATGGGGAGGAGAAAACGCGGCGATAGCGCCCGAAGAGAACGGCGGCGCCCTCTTTCTTCCTTCCCTTCCTTCTCCTTCCTTCTCTTCTCTTCATTCTCTTCTTCTTCTTTCCCTTGTTCACTTCTCACGCATGAGGAAGGGAGACCAGACGGGTGTTCGATGTAATGCCTCAAGGAAAAATTCTGGTCTAAACAGGTTAGGGCACCCTCTCTTCCCTTATAACGGGAAGAAGAGTTGGGCCCTTACATGGGCCTTAGGGAGGTCCATTAGGGGAGCCTCTATAAATGGGCTCCCCCTATTACAAACAAAGAAAGGGGGCATCAGAAAATAGAGGGAAATGAGGGAAATGGGGGGAAAGAAAGGAGATAAAAGGGGAAACAAGGGGGAATGGGTTAGGGAAAGGCCCATCCTCCTCGACGTGAAACGACGGTCGGACGAATGTCGCGAGTGCGACAAAACACGATGAAAGCTAGACAGACGAGAACAGGTTAAAAGCGAAAACATGAGAGAAAGATAGACGAAATGTGGGAAAGATAACCGGAGCAAGATCACCCGGTCTTCAACATCGGGGGCGCGTGGCGCGGATGACGTTGATGACGATCCTCGATGGCGTGCACCATCATCCAGCCTCACCTGATGAAGTTGTGATGAATACTGAAATGATCAAAATAAATGATAACGCGCATCAAATTAGCGAGTTACGAGTTTAAATCGGTAATAAACGGCAATAATACATGTCACGATGACACATTATCATCACCATTGTCATAGGCCTACGATGTAGACGGATGATGTCTGCTAACCCAGTCTCATCCAGCCTCATGGAATGTACATTTTTGTTTCTTGGATGTCTGTTCTGAAGATGACACGTATGTTTCTTGACAATGCTGAACAGAAGTTATGATTTTTGAAAGATCAAAGCATATTATATATGGTACAACATATAGTCATGGTTTTGCCAATAAAAGGGATTCAAACGGATCCAGGCCGAAGTACCCATTGGGCCGGATCCAGGGCGGCCCGGATTCGTTTATAAATTTGAAAAACTGGAGGTTTTGGCGGGGGGCGTTTTGGTCATTTCATGATATTCAATTTCGTCGGAGAACAAACCAATTTCCCGCCAAGCGCCCTCGGCCAACTATTTTCGATTTTTTGGGGAATTCTGCGAGCAGAGGAACGAATCGCCATCGAGGAGGAGAAATTTCGGTGAATTCAGAGCGTTGCGGCGATTCCTTGGTATGATGTTCTCTATCCACGAGATCTTATGGTCTGCGCATAGTGCTGAATTGCTTCTCCGTTCATTCGCCTTTCGGGGAATTCTTCATGCTCTGTTTTTTTTTTATAATTATTCCCGTGATTTAGTTTACATGTTTAGTTTAATCATTGATCTGCCGTCTCGGATTGACATTTGATCCTGGAGGTTGCTCTGTTCTTTAAAATTTGGACTAAATGGCAGAGGAGTTTATGATTTCGTTGGCTTCTTTACTTCGTGTCTAATTACGTTAACTGAATTCTGATTTAAAGGAAGATCATCTCGAAATCTTACGCATTCGGGATAATACGCGCCGGAAAGTAGCGCAGCAGTCCAGATCTGAGGAAATCGGTAACCGCCGGTTTTAGGAATGGACGAAACAAATGCAGATTTGAATTTTCAGAGTTTAGAGTTCTGTGATGTCATTTGATATTGCCTTCTGCATGCATGAATGCTCTAAATCTCATTAATTCCGGTCATTCATCCACTTATTTCAACTCATAACAGTAACTGCCTGGAACGCAGACGTGTACACAGGCATCATGATAGGATTCTCTCCATTTCCATGAATCTCCTTCCTTTTCACTCTTCGAAGTAATCGAACATAGCTGTAATATTTCAATTTTTTCACTCAAATGTTTGCCTCATTCTGGACAGCTCGTCTTTCAAACTCCAGCTAAACAACACTTGAGATAACAATCTCTTTCTAATCTTTTAACGTTCATTGCACCAATCTACTGAAATCACTTGAAGATACCTTTGCTTTGTTTTTTTTCACGGTTGGAACAGGGCATGGAGGGTAGCTGGCAGAGTGGGCGAGTTCTATCTTACCGTAGCTCACAAAAACAACCCAAAGTTTCAATTGGGATTATGGTTGGAGACCCTTCAAAGGCGGGTACTGCAGAAACCGAGGCTACATTCACGATCAAAACAGTCACAAACTGCTCCCCAGCAAAGATTTCAGAAAGAGAAAGCGGATTGGGAGCCAAATTACAAATTCCAGGCAAAGGAAACCTCAGCCCATGGGTCTCTACGAGACCCATTCGCCATGAAACACCACAGAAAGATGATGAATTACTCAAGAAATCGAACAACGTTACAGATGATAATGAAGTTTCCAAAACGAAGATCCCTTCTCTGGGCACTGACTTTAGAAATGGGCGTAGTGAAACGTTAAGGATGAAGCTTTGGGAAGTACTGGGCGATGCCTCGCAGAAGAAACAAGTTCCAACGGATGGAAGAACAGAAAGCTCAAAACGCAAGATCTTGCCCGACACTGACACAATAGAAAGCGATTCAGGAAACAAAAAGAAGCCCGTTGAAAAAGAAAACTTGAGGCGCAGCACTAGAACTTTTGCTCGTTCAGCCGAACAGAAGAAAGAACCGATTAAAACAAGATCCAAGCGTGATCTTGGGAAGAACGCCGAGATCAAATCTGCGGAAAAGAGCATTTTTACGTTTAATGACTGTGAAAAGAAAGTTCAAGGTTCAAAATTTGCGGTCACCGGTTCTTCGCTAAAGAAGATCGATACCAAATGTTCGAGAATTGAACCGCGGAAGATCAGCTTTTCTGGGAGATCAACATCCACGAAGATCTCGCACAGTAGCAAGAGTCTGCAGAGCACAGACAAAAATCAGCCGGTTAACCCAACTACTGAGCCAGAAAACGCCGCGCCCCATCACGATGCCAAGGAAAAGGATGAAGAAAAGCCTCAGAAATATGTTCGTGATTCAGGAGGCAGTTTATCGCCGGTGAATGAATTCATCACTTCTCGAAAGATTCAAAATTTCTCGGTTGATCAAGCGTTCAGCCCAACTTTAAATCCTGATGCCAGCCCAACTTTAAATCCTGGTGAAAGCCCAATGTTTAATCCTGAAAACAGTGCAACTCCTCCATTCCAAAACAGTGGACCTAAAAAATGTGGGTCTCCCGCCCCATCATTATCAGAGAAGAACTCCGCCAGTGATTCTAAGTCCCCGGTTACCTCAGAATGCTCTTCCGATTCATACGAACCGCATGAAGAGCAAACGGTACCCACATTTTTTCCTTTTTTATGTTTTTGTTTTCATTTTTTTATTTTTCATATATTATTCTTTCTGTTTTCAATTATTTCCTATTATCTATTTTTTCGGTTTTCGTTTTTCATTCATCTACTTTCAATTTTTCAAATTAGTTTAATTATATTTCTTGTTTTTTATTTCTTGCGTCTTATTTCTTATTTCTTGCGTCGTATTTATCATTTATTATTTCGTGTCTTATCTCTTGTCTCTTGTTTCTTATTTCTTGTGTCTTATGTATCATTCATTATTTCTTATTTCTTATCTCTTGTTTCTTATTTCTTCCTTCTTATTTATTATTTCTTGTTTCTTATTTCTTGTGTCTTATTTCTTATTTCTTGTGTCTTATTTGTCATTCATTATTTCTTATTTCTTATCTCTTGTTTCTTATTTCTTGTGTCTTATTTGTCATTCATTATTTCTTATTTCTTATCTCTTGTTTCATATTTCTTCCTTCTTATTTATTATTTCTTGTTTCTTATTTCTTGTGTCTTATTTATCATTCATTATTTCTTATTTCTTATCTATTGTCTCTTGTTTCTTATTTCTTGCTTCTTATTTATTATTTCTTGTGTCTTATTTATCATTCATTATTTGTTATTTCTTATCTATTGTCTCTTGTTTTTTATTTCTTGCTTCTTATTTATTATTTCTTGTGTGTTATTTCTAATTTCTCATCTCTATCTCTTATCTCTTGTTTTTTGTTTCTTGTTTCTGGTTTCTTATTTCTTGTTTCTTCCTTATTGTTTATTATTTCTTGTTTCTTATTTATGCTTTTTTTCCTTTTTTTTATTTCCCATTTCGTATTTCTTATTTCTCATTTCTTAATTCTTTTTTTAATTTTTAAATTTTGATTTAATCTAGTTTTTATGGTCTACAGGGCAACGAAAGCAGCTCCAGCGGGTCGCCCCTCCTCCGGCGCAGCGCGAGGCTTCCGATCTTCGAAGAAAGAAAAAAACGGGCGCCACACCCTTCTTTGGAGACTCCCTTCTACAACAGTGAAGCTTGTTGGTTCATGACCTCTGGATTTCTTTTATTGCTTTTCTGCCCCGCTGATTATTTTCCTTTTTTCCAACTTATCAGTGAGTGCGGACTCTGCTAGATCTCCCAGCACGTTGGACCCGTCTCCACAGGACGACAACCTCGGCCGGTACTTTCGTTTCTGTTCTCTGACAGATTCTTCTCCCCAGTTTCACGTTTTATTTTTAGACCCAGACCAACCTGCCTCTTTCTCTCTCTAGTTTTATTTATCTATCTTCAAGTATCTTCTCTCTCTAGCTCTCTCACAGCTCCCTAGTTCTCTCTTTCTTCTTTCGTGGTCTCCCTATCTTCATCTCTTCTCTTTCTAGCGCTTCCACCTCTCTCTTATTCTCTCTCAAATTCTCTCTTTCACCAGTCTTCTCTTTCTAGCTCTCTCACCTCTCTTCCTCTCTCCTCTCTCTCAATCTGCCTCTCTATATCTCTCTATCTCTCTCTATCTCTCTCACCCTTACCTCTCTATCTGTCTTTCTATATTTCTCTAGCTGTCACTCTTCTATCTCTCAATCTGTTCTTATATCTCTCTATAGCTCTCTTCTCTCTCTTGCTCTGTATTTCTTCTCTATCTACATTTCTCGCCTTCTTTCTTCCCTCTCTAGATCTCTAAATCTCCCTCCGACCCTTTCTCCGCTATCTCTCAACCTGCCTTTTCTCTCTTTACACCTCTCTATCTATCATTTACCAATGACAATCCGTCAATCTATCTGATACCTTGGTATTCATCCATCTCTTTGGCTATCTGTGCAGGGCAATCGCACAGCTGGCGCAAGTTCTGGACAAATTCAAAGCAAAGATCAGGTCTTACGCGAGCCGGAAAGGATTTGAGATCCTCTCCGCCGCGCGGGACAGCGTTCATCTACGTCTGCAGGAGGTCGAGCACCTCATCCAGGCGGAAGCGTAAGCCCCTCAAAAAATTACACGCTCCTCCTTCCACAGCAATGCCCTTATCTTTGTGTCCTACTTTTGCAGAGAAAAACTTGCAGGCCATGGCAGATCAAAGAGGAAGCGGCTAGAGGCGGCCTTCTTCGGTCTGTCCCTTCTTCTACTTCTTCTTCTCCTTCTCATCCTCCTCATTATTCTTCTTCTTCTCCTTCTCCCTCTCTTCATCCTCCTTCTCCCCTTCTCCTCCTCCCCTTTTATCTCCTCCTACTTCTCCCCTTCTTCTCCTCCTCCTCCTCTATCTCCTCCTCCTCTTTCTCCTCTTCCTTCTCCTCCTCCTCCTCCTCCTCCTTCTCCTTCTTCTCCTCCTCCTCCTTCTTGTACTTGTTTTCTTCTCTTTCGCCTTCTCCTCCTCCTCCTCCTCTTTCTCCTCCTTCTCCTTCTCCTCCTTCTCCTTCTTCTTCTCCTTCTCCTCATTCTCATTCTTCTTCTCCTTCTCCTTCTCCTTCTTCTCCTTATCCTCTTTCTTCTCCTTCTTCTCCTTCTCCTCCTCTTCCTCCTCCTCATTCTCCTTCTCTTTCTACTCCTCCACCTCCTCCTTCTCTTTCTCCTCCTCTTTCTCCTCCTCCTCCTTATTCTTCTCCTCCTCTTCCTTCTTCTCCTTCTCCTCCTCCTCCCCATTCTCCTCTCCTCCTTCTCGGTCTCTTCCTTTTCTTCTCCTTATATTTCTCCTCCTCCTCCCCATTCTCCTCTCCTCCTTCTCGGTCTCTTCCTTTTCTTCTCCTTATATTTCTCCTCCTCCTCCCCCTTTTCTATTCCTCCCTCTCCCTCTCCTTTCCTTCTCTTTCTCCTTCTCCTTTCCTTCTCCTTCTTCTATTTCTCCTCCTTCTCTTTCTATTTCTCCTCCTCTTTCTCCTTCTCCTTCTCCTTCTCCTCCTCATCTTCATTCTCCTGTTTCTCCTCCTCCTCCTCTTCCTCCTCCTGTTTCTCCTCCTCCTCCTCCTCCTCCTCCTTCTCTTCCTCCTCCTCCTCCTCCTCCTCCTCCTCCTCCTCCTCCTCCTCCTCCTTCTCCTCCTCCTCCTCCTCCTCCTCCTCATCTTCATCCTCCTCCTGTTCCTCCTCCTCCTCCTCCATCCCCTTCTCCTCCTCCTCCTTCTCCTCCTCCTCATCTTCATCCTCCTCCTGTTTCTCCTCCTCCTCCTCCTCTTTCTCCTCCTTCTCCTTCTCCTTCTTCCCTCCTCCTCCTCCTCATCTTCCCCCTCCTCCTCTTTCTCCTTCTCCTCCTCCTCATCTTCATCCTCCTCCTGTTTCTCCTCCTCCCCCTCCTCTTTCTCCTCCTTCTCCTTCTCCTTCTTCCCTCCTCCTTCTCCTTCTCCTTCTTCCCTCCTCCTCCTCCTCCTCCTCATCTTCCCCCTCCTCCTCCTTCTCCTTCACCTCCTCCTCCTCATCTTCCTCTTTTCTTTCTCCTTCTTAACTCATTCTCCTCCTCCTCATCTTCCTCCTTTCTTTCTCCTTCTTAACTCTTGCTCTTCCTCGTCCTCTTTCTCCTCCTCTTCCTTCTCCACCTCCTTCTTCTCCACTTTCTCCTTTTTTTTCTCCTTCTCCACTTTCTCCTTTATTTTCTCCTCCTCCACTTTCTCCTTCTCCTTCTCCTCTTCCTCCTCATTTTTTTCCTTCTCCTTCTCCTCCTGATTCTTATTCTTCTCCTTCTCCTTCCCCTTCCCCACCTCCTAATTCTTATTCTTCTTCTTCTTCTTCTTCTCCTTATTGTAATTATTATTAGTGGTGCTGGTATTCTCATTATTGTTCACGCAGAGCAAGAGGAAAAGCTGAAGGCCGCGTATGACCGGTTCAGGGAGGAGGTTGACCGGCAGCTGGCACATTGCCGAGGTAGCCTGGAAGACCTGGAAACGTACGAGGAGGAGCTCAAAGGGACCATCGACCGTCAGAGTACGTCTCCTTTTTCTTCCTACTTTTACCCAATGAGTAGAGACTAGAGATAGAGAGAGAGAGAGAGAGTGAGACAGACAATCATTGGATTATCTCTGTACGGTTGTACTTTCTTCTGTTTGTTTCTCTTTCTAAATCCCGGTTCTGGGTCAGAGTCTACGCAGAAGAAGCTTATTCAGCAGGTGGAGCTTGCTGTGGAGGCCCAGCTGGCGGACGCCGAGGCCAGCGTTGTTGCTATTCAGAAGGTTCTCTCTCTCTCTCTCTCTTTAGTCGTCTCTTTCTCTCTCTAACTTTCTACGATATCATCGTGCTGCAAACGGCCGTGATATCTCTTTTCGGCTCCAGGCGGCGCGAAGGAAAATGAATGGTTTGAGAGAGGCTCTCAGAGAGTGGATGATGACCAGCGACGATACCTGAAGATTTGACAGCTAGTTCACAGTGGTATTTTATGTTCATATCTCTCTCTCTCTTTCTCTCTCTTGCTTATCCAGTCCCTCAGCTTCAGCCTAATGTGAACATTTAAAAGACCCACATTTGTTTTCTGCTGTACGTCCACCTCTCCACTTTGTTCCTCTCTCTCTCTTCTCTCTATTCTCAAATTTTCTCTTCTCGCTCTCCCACTTCTCTACCTCATTGTTTCCCTCTCCTCTTCTCTCTCTCTGTCCTGCCTATATCTTCTCTCTCTCTCTTCTACTTGTCCCATCCAGTCAACGGCAGAAAACCCAACTCTCGGTCAACAACTCAGGTACGCCTCTCTCTCTCTCTATGACTCTATCTGTTTATCCATCTATCAAACTACGTCTTCTTCACTTTTCTCTCTCTTCAATCTAGAGATGGATGATGATAAGGTAAGCGCGGACTCATCCAATATGTTGCCTGCAAAAACAAAGAGGGCGGCGGTGGCGGCGCCCTTTCTGGGGACTTGGGCTGTCTGCATCTCCCTGGGATCAGCGAAACAACACAACCCCTGCAGCGGCAGCAAGAGAAAATAGCCAAAGCTAGAGAGAGAAAGACAAAACAGAAGTCTGAAGAACAACCCACGGTACCCTCTTTCTCCCCTTGTAACCTGCCTCTGCCTGCTCCCCCCCTTCATCTCTCTAGGGTTTCGGCCATGCCGCTCTCCGAGCTTCTCCCCAAAGCGGTGAAGACGAAGCTGAATTCCTCCTCCGAGCTACCCCCTCTCGAGTAAGCAAAGAAGAATTTCTTCTCTCTGATCTCTTCATCTCTCTTTCTTCTCTCTAACAAGTTTCGGATCCTTGTCGGGTGCGAAAGGCCCGATTCAGAGCTGGCGGAGCTGCTGTGGGAGAACGGGCAGGTAGTGGTGCAGGGCCAGTCCCACCGCGGCTTCAGGTTCTTCTCTTCTTCTTCTTCTTCTTCGAAGGATATTGGGCCGGGCGGGGCGGCCCAATATGAAGAAGACCTCTCTCCTTGGCCCAACTTACCGGTCGACGACTACGGCCTCGAGTTCCTCTCCGACTTCGCCGTCCCGGACGGCGGCGCCGACCCGGCCCGGCCGGCTCGGAGCGAACCGGGCGAGTCGTCCCTCGTCGACCCGGCCGGCTGCCCTTCTCAGGAGGAAGACCATCGCCGGCTGCCCAAGCGGAGGCGCCGCGGTAACTCGGTACGCCCTCTGAAAAAAAATTTAAAAAATAAATTAAAAATGCCGTTTAGTTTCTTTAATTTGGTGAATTTTGCAGGATGGAGAGGACGAGAAGCCGTCGCCGAGCGCCCGGCGTGGCCGCGCTGCCGAGGTGCATAACTTGTCGGAAAGAGTGAGTATGAACTTGGCTTGGGAATGAGTGGGATGCCGTTTGTGACTTTAAAAAAAAAAAAAATTAAAAATGAGGGTGAGTATGAACTCGTATGGTTTTTTTTTTGTGGCAGAGGCGGAGAGACAGGATAAATGAGAAATTGCGAGCGCTGCAGGAGTTGATTCCTAACTGCAGTAAGGTGCGGAAGAGGGTATTTTTGCCTTGTTGCGTCCGTTATCTGATGTGGGAGTGTTCTTTTCAAGGTAGACAAGGCCTCCGTTCTCGACGATGCTATCGAGTACCTGAAGTCCCTCCAAATGCGGGTTCGGGTATATCTCTCTCTCTATCTCTATCTTTCTCTCTCTATTTCTATCTCTATATTTCTGTGTCTATGTTTATATCTATCTCTCTCTATCTTTATCACTCTCTATCTCTATCTCTATATTTCTGTCTCTATGTTTATATCTCTCTCTCTCTTTCTCTATCTTTTTCTCTCTCTATCTCTATGTTTATATATATCTCTATATTTATCTCTCTCTGTCTCTATCTCTATGTTTATATCTATCTCTCTCTCTATCTTTATCTCTCTCTATCTCTATGTTTCTGTCTCTATGTTGATATCTATATATCTTTCTCTATCTCTATCTCTATATTTCTGTCTCCATGTTTATATATCTCTCGCTCTATCTTTATCACTCTCTATCTCTATCTCTATATTTCCGTCTCTATGATTATATCTATCTCTCTCTCTATCTTTATCTCTCTCTATCTCTATCTCTATATTTCTATCTCTATGTTTATATCTATCTCTCTCTCTCTCTCTATCTCTATCTCTATATTTCTGTCTCCATGTTTATATATATCTCTCTCTATCTTTATCTCTCTCTATCTTTATTACTCTCTATCTCTATCTCTATATTTCTATCTCTATGTTTATATCAATCTCTCTCTCTCTCTATCTTTATCACTCTCTATCTCTATCTCTATATTTCTGTCTCTATGTTTATATCTATATCTCTCTCTCTCTATCTGTCTCTGTATTTCTGTCTCCATGTTTATATCTATCTCTCTCTATCTTTATCACTCTCTATCCCTATCTCTATATTTCTGTCTCTATGTTTATATCTATCTCTCTCTCTTCATCTATCTCTATATCTATATTTGTCTCTATGTTTATGTCTATCTCTCTCTCTATCTTTATCACTCTCTATCTCTATCTCTATATTTCTGTCTCTATGTTTATATCTATCTCTCTCCCTCTCTCTATCTGTCTCTATATCTCTACTGTCTCCATCAGTCTCTCTCTCTATCTATACCTCTATTTCTATATCTTTCTCTACTCGTCTCTTTATCTCGACGTCTCCATCAACCTATATATCGGAATGCCTATACCTTTATAAACCGATCTCCATCATAACGTTCTCATTAAAAAGATCTCCCAAGCTTGTTCTCTCTCTCTCTCTATCTTTTGTCTATCTCCATATCCATATCCATAGCCCTACCTCTATCTCTCTTTGTCAATGCCTGTCTTTATCTCCATATCCATCTCCAACCCCATTTTGTCTCTATCTATATCCCAAAATGTATCTTTTTGTCTCTATCTCTGTCCCTTAGACTTTATTTATATCTCCATATCTATCTCATTTTATGTTGTATACCCTCTATTATGTAATCCCTCATCTCTATCTCATCTACTACTCTATGCCGATCCATCATCAAGCTTATCCATCTTGTGAATTGACTAGGTCATGTCCATGGGTGGCGGAATTTACATCCCCCCGATGATGATCCATCCGGGGATGCCACCGAGCCACATGGGCATGGGCATGGGCATGAGGTTTGGCATGGCCATGGTGGACCCCACCAGCTCCCCGCACGTGCCATGGTCATACTCCCCCACTGCCGTACCCTTTGTGGGTGGTCGCCACATGTACGCCTCGCCGCCCATTTCAACTCCTCTTCCGGCGGCAGCGCCGCCGGCGAGGGCCGAAACGGGTACGCGAAATGTATATTCATTTGAATTTTTTGTGGGCCGGTTATTATCTTATCTTATTGGGCCGTCCTCTCAGGTGGGACCCACCCTTGAGAGATCTGAATGGCAAGAGGGTTTTCATAGGAAGACAGAGTTCCTCCCTCTAGTAAGGTGCGCTTTCTTCCTTTTGTCTTACCATTTTGTTTCCTTACTTTACTGGATGGAGCAACATTTCCTCCCTCTCTCTCTCTCTCTCTCTCTCTCTCTGTCTCTCTCCTCCAGTCAAATTCTCTCTCTGTCTGTCTGTTTAGCATGCTTGGAGGAGAGAGAGACCAGACATATGAAGAACAGCAATGAGAAATGTAGAGGAGTGTTATTTCAACGGTCAAATTTTAAAAGGAATTTTGACTGAGTAAATTTATTCGGCCATTGAGTCTTTAACATGTCCTTTGAAGATCAAGGTGGGCATTGCTGTGAGCTTGGAGCACAGCGGTGGAGTTTTTGTTTAGGTAGTGGTTTAGTCATAATGTCAACTATTTGATTATAACTGGAAATCAATGGCCGCTGGTAGTTGACCAGTTGCTACCTCTTTCACGCATTATGTGATTGTCGATCTCCATGTGCGCAGTGCGTGCATGGATGGCCGGGTTTATCATCACATGTGTGGCTCCCAGATTGTCACATCAAAACTTAGGATGTGGCGTTGTCGTGATGCCAAATGGAGTGAATCGACGTCAGTTCAATTGTAGCATTTGCTGATGACTTATATTCTACTTGTCTATTGGATCTAGCAATTGTCACATGTTTCTTATAGCTCCATGAGACCAAATTTTCTCCCAAGTACACCAAATAACCTCTAGTGCATCTCGTATTTATATGCTCCTACCTAGGGGTCGCCATTTTGTACTGGGGACCCGTCATACCAGACCAAACTGGGAATGTGGGTCTGCTATTTTAGGGTGGACCGGCGAAGGGCTGGTCTGGATCTTTTCCAAGGGCCAAACCAGACCCGGACTGGATTTTAGTCTATGACTTTGGGCTCAACTTTATCATTGATAAAATGACAATTGATCTCAATGTGTTATTAATGCACGAGTCTTTTCCAAAATGTGTCTTATTTTTGGTTCAGCTACGCCATTCTGTTGAGGGGGCGTGGGGACATGATATTTCATGGATGATGCCTTGTGCTTTAAAGATACCTTGCAAGACCTGAGTTCAGAAAATCCATGCCATTATTAGTGTCAAAATGTTTAATCAACATACCATGCCTGTGGTTGATCATGTAAGTGAATTCTTGGACAATCATAGGAATATCTGATTTATGCTTCATCAATTGAATCCGTGTAAAACGACTGACATCATTGGTAAGTAATAAATACCAGCGAAAACCATGTAAATCATTAAATGAAGCAGGCCCCCATACATCACAGGGGAGCAGTTCAAAAATATAGTGGCAGACTTGGAATCAGATAAAGGGTAGGTAGTTCATTTATGTTTAGCCAAGTGACACACTGAGCAGAAAAAAATGTACATTCATAAGCCTTGGCAAACATCAGTGAAATAAGTTTTTAACAACTGAAAAGAGGGATGCCCAAGATCCTAATGAAGAAGCCAGACTTCTCCATCTTGTATCCTAGCTAGCCCATGCTTCAGACCTGCAACCTTGTCACAAAGAACAAAGATTAGCTTATATGACGAAAGTTGGGCTCATCTTTGGACGGATATAAGTCTAACCTTTAAGTGAGGGACATGTAGGACATTAGTAACAGTGGCAAGAGATTCAATTTAGATACTACCCTTACCAGCAACACTAAGAAGGGTACCACCTTCCGTTTGAACCTTCTTATTTTTTTGATAGATTTCAGAATGCTTGAAAACTAGTTTCAAAAGGGTCATATGGTCAGTTGCCCCAGAATCTTGGAAGCTGAGTTTGGAGATGATGGACTTATATTTGAAAAATAGTAGTGCTTACCTGAGTGTGCGAGAGGAGTAGAGCCAACAATCTCAGTGGCTTAAGTTTATTGTGAAATTGATGTATCTCTGACCGTAAGACGACCAGCTCAGTTTGTTGTTCAGGATGTTGTTCGCCCATAGTTTCAACTGCACTAGTACTTTTTCTTATAAGTTTATCAGTCCAAGCAGGTCTTCCATGGATCTTCTAACATGTGTCTTTAGTATGGTGATGTTTGCAACAATGGCTACACCATAACTGATCTTTGTCATTGCTTCTCTATCCCATCGGTGGATGCTTCCTTTGAGCTGACTGTTCGGTGTTGGCCGGTGGGAGTGTGGTGTGAGGAGCAGGTTGGGTTAGCCCATTAGGGTGCCGAGGTTAGCCCATGATGAGACATAAGTTTAAAATAGTTGTATGATCAAGCGTCAAATAAAGATGACCCATCTTATTTTAGAATCGTGGCCACCGTATCTTCAAATTGTAGTTTATCCTCCTAGTTGAACAGTTGTGATCAGGTGGTTTCAAATTCAGATTGAAGTCATTTTAGGTAACTATAGACTCGATCACTGAGTACATACTATCAATCTACAGAGTTAGCAGTCAGTGACCTAGAGAACTCGATTTCCTTCCACAAGGTCTACAACTCATTCGCATAGTCCAAGGCAGTCTGGTTCCCGTGAAGTAGCGTCATGGACCGATCGACAAGATCTGCAATGCATGATTCATCCTCCCA
Source organism: Wolffia australiana (assembly GCF_029677425.1). Lineage (NCBI taxonomy): Eukaryota > Viridiplantae > Streptophyta > Magnoliopsida > Alismatales > Araceae > Wolffia > Wolffia australiana. Next base: position 10,775,824 of record NC_135842.1, read on the forward strand.
CGTAGAGTTTCAATGCTGAACAAGATCCCATATTTCTTTGACTAAATCATAATCAGAATATGAGTCATCAATTTTGGAAAGCATGGAGTCGTGGAACCAGGTGAAGAGAATCTCATTTTCACAACACAATTTCATGAAGGTTGGATCATTATCATGAGGGGAGTTAGTCAAGTGATATAGCTGACCCCTAGGGCGAAGTGTAGGTTGGACATATTTTGTCCAATGGTAGAGGTGTAGAGGTTACGACTCGTGAACAGATTCCATTGGGTTGTTGGGGCAAGAGATTATTATACTTGTCCCCCCTATTCATCGATCTATTTCCCATATTGACCCCATAATTAATTTCTTCTTTTGCCATCAAAGAGAGGCCATCCGATCAAACAATAATTGCACTTGTGCCAGGAGAAAGCGACAGACAATCAACTGAAAGGATACCTTCAATACGAAGAGAACTTCAATACCAGCAGTTAATTTCATGAGGGGATTCTACCAGCAGGGTATGTACCAACAGCTTGGAATAGAGTACCAGGTGAGCTTGTGAGTATCACAATGCAACCCAGAAAAAAATAGCAGTGCCGAGGGACAGCTTCGGAATGGAGGTTCATTGTGTTGTTCTCGTCGATGAAAGGAAAAAGAAAGGAAAATGAAAACAAGAAAAACAAAGATGTAAATATTAACAAAAGAACAAGAAGATAAGAAGGAAGGAAGATGAAAAGAAGAAGAAGAGAAGAATATGAAAATTTTAACAAAAGAAGAAGAAGAAGATGAAAAGATTTTCAAAAGAAGAAGAAGATAAGAATAGAGGAAAATGAAAGAAGAAGAGAAGCAGAAAAGAAAAGAGAAGAAGAAAACAAATATGAATTTTTTTTAAAAAGAAGAAGAAGAGAAAGGAGACGAATAAGAAAGGAATAAGACTATTAATAAAATAAGAATAAGGAATAAGAAAGGAGACGAATAAGAAAGGAATAAGACAATATTAATAAAATAAGAATAAGGAATAAGAAAGGAGACGAATAAGAAAGGAATAAGACAATATTAATAAAATAAGAATAAGGAATAAGAAAGGAGACGAATAAGAAAGGAATAAGGAATTTGAAAATATCAAAAAAATAAGAAGAAGAGAAGAATAAGAACGGAATATGAAAAATATTAATAAAATAAGAAGAAAAGAAGAATAAGAAAGGAATTTGAAAATATCAATAAAATATGAAGAAAAGAAGAATAAGAAAGGAATTTGAAAATATCAATAAAAGAATAGGAAGAGGAGGAAAAGAAAAATACAAGAATAAGAAAAATATGAAAATATCAATAAAAGAAGAAGCAATGAAAAATAAGAGAGGAATATAAAAATATCAATGAAAGAAGAAGAAACGAAAATAAAATAGAATAATAAGAGAGGAATATAAAAATATCAATGAAAGAAGAAGAAAACAAATAAAAATATAATAATAAGAGAGGAATATGAAAATATCAATAAAAGAAGAAGAAGAGAAGAAGAAAATAAATGGAGAAGAATAAGAGAGGAAAATGAAAATATCAATAAAAGAAGAAGAAGAGAAGAAAAAAAGAAATGGAGAAGATTAAGAAAGGAATATGAAATATCAATAAAAGAAGAAGAAGATGAGAAGAAGAAAAGAAATGGAGAAGAATAAGAAAGGCATATGAAAATATCAAATAAAAGAAGAAGAAGATGAGAAGAAGAAAAGAAATGGAGAAGAATAAGAAAGGCATATGAAAATATCAATAACAGAAGAAGAAGAGAATAAGAAAATAAATGGAGAAGAATAAGAAAGGGATATGAAGATCAATAAAAGAAGGCAAACAGTAGTAGAAAAGAAGAATGAAATAAGAAGAAGAAAAGGTCGTGTATCCTCCATGTCAACCAAAGGATGCATCCCGATCGTTGGACATGCCAATGGGGATGCATCCGATGGTGCTCATAAATCCACAAAAAAACAACAAAAGGAAAACATACAAATCCATATCCCAACCATTGCCGATGCCACGTGTTGGCATCTCAATGGTTAGGATATGGTGCTGGTGGAACCCATCTCAATGTTTGCACTCGTCCATTTGCCAGTCTTACATGCAAACCAGTCAACTGACAATGTGGATAGTGATGGATATTATGTGGCCATCAAGCCAATTACACTACTATGTTTATTTAAGTCCATTGAATAAAATATTTACGTTCATTATTATTCTGTGTGATGTTTATAATGAAGTCCATGAATACGTGCAATGACTTAGTGAATTATGATGAGATCATATTACAGTGATCACTGGTCTTTAAACATGTATTCTAAATATTCATATTCGAGGATAGTCGAGACGTACATCGAATTATCCCGATAGAATAGCACTAGCTGATCCTACTTATTCGATAAGTATAGCTGATCCTATGGCTATTAGTGTGGCGACACTAAGGACAGATAGTGGGTGCTCTTTGGAGAAAGAGTTCACTGAATTGATCCCTATGAATCCCTGAATGGTATTATACCTAAACGTCAATCAGGTTGATTCAAGTCATGGTTGTATAAGTGATCCACTGACATGAGACACCAAGGACATCTCATAAGTGGACGACTACATTTTGACTATGACTTATGAGCCTCTAATCATGGGATTCAAATAAGTTATAGATCGGATGTAGTAAAGAAACTTACAGAGATGATTGAGCGGTAAAGAAACTTTCTTGTTTCCCCCATCCTCGGATCATGTGCTGCCATGTGGTTGTCCGCGTCCACCATCGGCAATCATTGGAGAATAATGCGTCTCCTTGAACGGCTATAAAGAAGCCACGCCACTTTCTTTTATTTAATTTTTTTCTAATAACAGAAAAGGACAAAGTTAGCCGCATTATTTGACCTGCATCATTTAAAAAAAAAATGGTGGTAAGCTTACCATTTTGCCTTTTATGTTTTACGACATCGATTTCCGCGTGCATTTAATGCACGCGGCGAATCAACGTCGTAAAGCGTTGATTTCTTTAAAAAAATATGTCAGCTAGCACATGCATTAAATGCACGCGCTAACGAATTTTTTAAAAAAATACAATAAGCAATGCACGTCCATGTAGGTTAGCGCATGCATTAAATGCACGCGCTAACGACTAAGATAAATTATAAATGCACGCGGAGAATCTCCGCACGCATTTATTGCATGAAGATTAAAAAAAACAATTTTTTTTCCTTTTCATCGCCTTGTGCGCCACATAGACTTATTATTGAGCTAATGATTGGCTCGTTATGGCATCGCGATTTGCGATGCCATAATGAGCCAATAATGCCCATTTTCTCTCTCTATTGTTATTTAAATAAAATAAATCCATTTATTTGCCCGAATTTTGGGTGAATGACGTGGATGCCCCTTGATAAATATATAAATATATTATAAATGCCAAATAAATTAAATATGTATTATTTAAATATATAAAAATCATTTCTTGGCTATATAATAGTCAAAAAATTATATAAAAATATGGAAAAATTCCAGAAAAATCAATAAAGCCCTTACCAACCTTTAGCCAATATTTAAGGCCATGTAAAAAATATTTCTTCACTGAAATGAGGTTAAATTCCATGTAAAAATGATAAAAAATTAGAAATAATAATAAAATTAAATTATAAATCATTTATCTTTATTTTTATATGAGAACATGCAAATGTAGTCATTAAAACACATAAATATAATGTAAAATTCATCAATTAATGATCTTAATTTGCAAGTTATCAATGAACAGTCAACACAGCGCCTGGAAGGCAGCTTCAGAGGTGAGATTTGGAAAGGGAGATACTGGAATTTGTAAATATATAAATTTAGAAACTAGAGATGAAATTTGCCTTCTAGAGAGCTAAAGTGACTCGGAAATGGAGAGAAAATGAATGTAAAATGTGTTAATGGATAAGACTGATGGAAAATGTGTACATGTATAATCCTTCATCCACAGAAGACTCCCCGATGACTTAGGGTATGGTTACCCATCAAACCCTAATCCATCAATCTAGTTAGTATAGATGTGTAATGGGGATCATCAGAGAACGTCTTATCCAATATATCCACTGCCCCAACCAGGGATTTAACGCATCTTCTTGACCACTCAACTGCCTTCGTGTTCTTATTGTTATATCTGAGATAAGACTTTTTTGAATACTTTTTTATTAGGGACGCATAAGTCAAGTCAAGATATAATCATTCATCCAAAACATGCCTTTGTGTCTAAGATCTAAGGACCACTTATACAACCGTGGAATGAATAAACCTTGTTGACATTTAAGTATAATACCTTTTAGGGGTTCTACAGAACAGTTTAATGAACTACTTCCCCAAAGAGCACCCAAAAACTATCCTTTGTGTCTCTAGACTAATGGTCACGAAATTAGACTTACTTATTATATAACTAGGATAAGATAGTGTAAATATTTTAGGATAGTTTGATGTCAATTTGATTATCCCTTGAATATAAATATTTCAAAAAATGTTTAGTGACTAGTGATCTCAACAATGACATGGAAGAGTGATTGGCTTGACAAGTACATAATATCCATCATGATGTCCTTCCATATACTCTATAAATGCTAATGCTTACATATTACTTCATTACACTTGTTGAATTATACGTGTGAGTGAGATTGTAAGATTGTGACATCATGGTTTCAGTTCCATGTAAAGGACTAGATAATCCTGTATTGGCATTGCTTCTGCTGAATTTCTATTTTGAGCACAATAAAAATATTAAAAATATAATGTTCCCTATATGGTCAGGTAAGATACCACCCTTCCTGCTAGTCTTGGGTTCAACTTGGCCGCCTTTTTCACATTGAGCTTGAATGACCTAAGGTACAATAGGTGCCATTTTGAAACCTAAATTCTGGTCATGGTTATAGTTTATCAGATCAATATTCCCCATGGTCTGATGCACACATTTCGGATGATATATGCATGGAGGGTGACACATGGCATTGTGCCCTCTTAACCATTACTTATCTCATTGCTTAACCTCATTAACATTCATTGGTTTTCTTGGAAAACAAGAAGAAAAATTTCCCTAATGTAAGAAATATTGTTATAATGTAAGAAATATTCCATAGATTGTTGTGGTGGAAAAAAATATAATACTCAAATCCATAAGTTGTTAGTTGGAGGGACATGTGTGTGATGTTAGCATGACTAGCTGAAGGGTTTCCACTAGCTAAGAGTTATTACACATTTGGAGCTAAAGTCTTTACCAATTTTGGTTTTACTTTGGAACTTTGATTTCAAACATTTGACATTCCCATTCACTGTATTTTATTGATATGAAGAGGGTTTATGGCAAACCCATGGTCTTCCTACACCTTACATGTTTATTTTGTAGCATGTCTTGGACATCTTTGGGGTGCCTGATAGATAAATATGATATTCGGGTTAAATACATTGTTTAAGATTTTTTATTCATATAACACTATATATATTTCTGAGCAAAGCGCAAGCAAGGGTTGAATCCAAAGAGTGCAAGTATTAAAAAAAGTGAATTTTTGGTTTTTTAATGCAGGATTTTATATTTAATTTTTTATTAATAAATATAATTTACATAAACAACTAGTAAAGAGCTCAAATAACTCCAAGAATATGATAAAATATTTATGATGTTTGAATTAGTTTATCCTAATTAACTAAAATATTTATAGTGGTTTTATCAAAAATTATATTAGGAAATGATAATTACTTCTAAATTGATTACTTTAACTAATGCTACTCTAGAACTAGGTGACAGGGATATGGATATCGGGGTGTGTGAAGTGAGTAGGGAAGACTGGTTTTGCCACCACCAGTAGCAGTTGATATGGGGACACATACGATGGTGGCATATGTAAAGGTGAAAATACTAGGCTATCAAGGATGATATTCTAGAAACAAATGACCAAGAAATGAATCTAAAAAAGATAGAGGATCGCATTAACCTCATTAGCATGGGCCCAACAGGCCAAGTGGTGATCTTTCTTCATAATTCTTGATCAGATCACTGCTCCTTCAATCCTTCACTTTGAATGTCAAGAATGGACCCAAACGAGACTTTTAATGAGCAAACCATTCCATTAAGTGTAATTAGGAACAAAATCTAAAGGTGAATATTTTAGATAAATGGGGGTCTATTTAGATAGTCAATACCATGGAGGTAAAGATGGAACTACCCTCAAAATGTAATCACAAAACTGCTTTAGATCATTAGATAGTATGATTATTTCTCTTCCCTCCTCGATCTTCATCACGGATTGGCAACATGGCACATAATCCTCATGTTTCCCAAAGATTATGTAAAAAAATCCACATTTTAAATGAGTTTGAATTATGTGCTAACAGGTGCCGTTAATTTCAGAAAAAGCAGCAATGATTGGTTTATAAATGCCAGTTTAAGTCACACATCAGACTCATTCTACTATAATATACTTGAAAAGGTAATAACCTAAAAGTATTTATGGCGCTATTAATGCATTTTTTTCATCTTTAAACGGCGTTATGCCACCTGTATGGGAACATTTTAAAAAAATTAGGTGCATTCATTGAAAAATAAATTAATGAATTTTATCTGTCCGCCGCATGTCTCATACTTCAGTCGACATTTATTACTAAATAAATCTAATGCCATTTTACTAGCAACACATTCTCCTATGTAGAAATTAGAAAAAAAATTTGAGAAAGGAAATACAAGTCGTTGGCCTCAACCAATGATTGGTAGACACAAATCATTTGTCGTTACTATAGTGCACAAATGCAGACGTGACAGTAATTTTGTCGGTGGATGAAAAAATCGTCTCGTTTGGGAGTTTGGATAATTGACTGAAAGAAGAATCGTCCGCTGGTTTATAGATAGGATGATTATTTCATCCATGGACAAAATAACCATCCCGTCTGAGGCCTTGGACGGCAGACGGGATGGTTTCTGCATCGTGCGGGTGTCTTGTTGATGGCGCGATGCAGCCCGAGCCCTAGGAACGTCTTCGGAGACGCTACCAACGTCATTGACATCACCGCCGGCTCACATTCAATCTGCCCGGCATGCCAAGGCGATCGTGCGCACACCCGGATTCAGATATCCTGGGTAAATGGCGTATTGACCATTTTTGTTTCGTCATTTTCGTCTGTACCTTTGAGTCGTGTTTTCATCCATGTCGTCTTGCATTTCCCATCATCAGTTTTCATCTGCAATGGGGAGAGAAGCGTCGAGCTTAGCTGTCATTTTATCGCCCCCCAGCTTTCTCCACACAATTGCAGTTCTTTCCCTTGACTTTCTTTATTTTCTCTCTTTTTCTGTCTTGGTGTAGTGTGGGGGGGGAAGTCCATTCCAGCGGGCCTTAATCTTCTTTTCTTTTCTTTTCTTTTGACCACGAGGGGCCCATTCACGTCCTTCCCTATAAAAGGAAAGGATGGGTGCCCTAGTTCAGACGGAGTTGTTGTTTTTCTTGTGAAAGATCATTGTGTGAGAAGTTGAACAGGTCCCGATCAGCAGGAGGGGAAGATTGGAGGAAGAAGAATCAGCAGAAGAGGATCTAGAAGGAAGGAGGAAGGACGGTGTTCCTGGACGTCGCCTTACCCTCTCCCTCGTGGACCTCCCCCGCCACCGCCTGGTGCAACCGGGAGTTGATTGTCAGTCGTCGCCACGTCCCCGACGGTGGTTTTCTGCGCCACGGGAAGGTAGCATAATGGCTCTACGGCTCTCGATCCTGCCGACTCAGTGAAAGCTCCCACTGGCACTCGATCGCTCCTAGGTGTTCTCTCACCGACGTCGTCCTGCGGCCACCCGCCCTCACTCCCGGAACACGTCGGGCTTGATTGGGGGGGTGTTGACCCCCCCCCCCCTCCTCCTCCACCCCTGCACACTCTAGCCTTGGCTGTCACACCACGCCAGCTTCTCTTCCGGCGCCCCTCGCCACCAATATGATTCTCCCCGCTCGGATCAGTTGCACAACGCAGAAAGGATGATTCGCAGGCATCGACGGGGTATGTCTCCCCAGCCCGCCCGTCTCTTATTTTCTGTAGTGCACTTTCGAATTGCCTCCTCCGCACTCGGGTGAGATATAGGTGAGAGGGACATGTTGAGCGTGAACTACGTCTTGCTTGAGCGTCTGTTCTTGGTATGAGTCGGGTCCACCCGTCACGTGTGGGCAACATCCGGTGGAGCTACTCCGTTCGGCGCCATAGTTGTTCTCGTCCCTTCAGACGAGGCTCGAGAGGTCTACCCTTCCACCGCCGGGCAACTCCGTTAGTCCCGGGCGTCGGTATTCCTAGCTAGTCAGCACTTGCACGGACCAAATACCTCGCACACCGAACCATCACATTGGGTGACGACTGGACAACATCCTAGATGACATCAGGCATCCCTTGTATTTGGTAGAGAGTTCCAGCTTGAATTCGACACCTGCTATGCCACATGTCATATTCTGAGTGGCCTAATGCACTGCATCATCCTGGACGTGGGATGGGACGAGAATGGCTTGAACGGGACGGGATGTGGACGAAAATAGTTGGAACATGACGAACTCTGGACGGGATGATTCAGACGAACTTCTAAAAATATGGACCAGGACGATATTCGTCCCATCTCGTCCATCCCCTCGTTCTGGACGATCATGCACTATAGCCGTAGCCAATGATTGGCCGATGCAAATCCAAATGAATCAGATGTGAGATATGGCAGAGAGGATTAAATCAAACAAAATTCCTAAAAATATATCAACAAAATAAAAATTGGTTACATATTTTCTCACCTTTCTTGAATTATTTTAAAAATTGTTTTATTAGTTTCATTTTATTTCATTTAATTTCTAAAAAAATGTAAAATCCTAAAAAATATATTAATAAAATAAAGTTTCATTTTTTCAATATTTTTTCTATGTGGATTTGACACTTACTCGTTCTGTGCTAGTACCAAAATTCTAAAGAGTATTTTATATATAATTTATAGAAAATTATTAATAGTAAATATTTAAGCCCAATTTCTGGTTGATCATGAGCCCCAGGTATCATTTATATATATATGTGCTTGTAGAATTACTTCAGGGTATTTATGACCTAGGATGACCTCAAAGTCATTCATGTAGATGTCATATTTGAACCAAATGTCTGGATTATCTCAAACCCCATGCATCGTTAATATATATGTGCTCGAGGAATAACTTCAAGGTATTTGAGACCTAAAACGACCTCCAAATCTTTCATGTAGATGACAAGAAATTTAAGCTACCCAAGAAAAGTTCCAACTTGTCCGAAGCATCCTACATAAAACTTGAGATTTGGCCCAAAATCTTAGTTTGCCATTTCTCGTTGAAAAATCATATGATGCCAACATATTATCAATAAATATGCGCTTTTAGAATAACCTCAAGGTACTCAAAAATTAGAATCACGTAAAAAACACTCATGGAGGTGCCCAGAAATTCGAGCCACCCAAGACAAGGTCCCAAATTCCCTAAAATATGCTACATAAATACTTGAAATTGGCTTGGAATCATAGTTCTTTTATCATTTCACATGATGCCAATGTAAGCTTTTATCTACTTGCATAGTTCATTTGAATAAATTAAAAACCCTTAATGCATAAGTTTCAATCTCCCAAAATGCATTCATTTTAGGAATGTCTACCATGGAACTGTTTCAAGCTCCAAATCTTCCCTTCATCTAGTTTCATCCTTGTAAAATATCAAGGGAAGAAAACCAATACATTCACATCCTATCCCAAAGTTAAGACCATATTTAAATCAACAAAAAAAATAATATCTTTCTTGCCGCGGTACCATCACCGCCGAGGGGGAAGCGGTGACCGTAACACCCCGCAAAAGGTGGCAGCGAGATTTAGCCCTAAAATCTCTAGTAGAAATCTTCGATTCAGCAATTTCGATCTCGATCTCTACTTTCTGCAGTGATTTCTTCATCTTCCTCTGTAGATCAATCGCTCCGTTGCAGATCGACCTTCCACAGATTTCTTACTCGCTTCAATCGATCTACGGATTTTCCGAATCGCTTCCTCGATTCACAGATCTCCAAATCCCTAGAAGAAATCTCCGATTCAGCAATTTCGATCTCGATCTCTGCTTTCCAGCAGTGATTTCTTCATCTTCCTCTGAAGATCAACCTCTCCGTTGCAGATCGACCTTCCACAGATTTCTTCCTCGCTTCAATTGATCTCCAGATTCACCAAATTGATCATTCTCCGGCAATTTCCAGCGATTGATTCACCGATCGAGCAGTCTCTGAGTCGAGATCCGTTCTTCGCCGCTACCATGGCGGCGCCGGCGGCTGAAGTCGAAGCGGAGGCGGCCGCGGGGACGGCCTACGTCCCCGAAGACGACGATCTCGACTCCACCGAGGAAGAAGACGAAGAAGAACTAGAAGAAGAAGAAGAAGAATCCGACGAGGAGAAGAAGCCGGAACCAGCCCCGATCCAACCGCCCACAGACAACGGCGAGCGGAAGCGGCAGCGGATCGAGATCGCGGAGAAGAAACCAGCAGCGATCGCGGACGACTCCCGGCGATTGTTCCAGCGGCTCTTCTCCGACGAGGACGAGATCGCGATCTTGCAAGGCTTCCTGGACTTCAACTCCCAGCGAAGCGGCCATCACCACCACCACCACGACACCGCGCCCTTCTACGAGCAGATCAAGACCCGCCTGCAGCTCGATTTCAACAAGAACCAGCTCGTCGAGAAGCTCCGCAGATTGAAGAAGAAGTACCGCAACATCGCGAACAAGAAGGAGTACGCGTTCAAGACCCCCCACGAGCAGGCCACGTTCGATCTCTCGCGGCGGATTTGGGGGGCGAGCGTCTTCGCCAGAGACGACGAGGAAGAGGACGAGCCGCCGGCGGCGGCGCCGCCGCCGCCGGCGGAGCGCCGGCGGGGGAAGGCGAGGCCGCCGGCGGCGATGGCGGAGGCGGCGGCGTTGAAGGAGATGCTGTACAGCGCGGTGGGCGGGCCGCTCGGCCATCTCCAGCCCGTTCCTCTTGGGAACCCCGCCATGGACGACAAGTGGAGGAAGCAGCAGATTTTGGAGCTCGAAGTCTACTCCAAACGGATCGAACTCGTTCAGGATCAGGTCAAGATCATTCTCGAGGAGCTCCGCAAGGGTTGATTCTTGATTCGGTTTGATGCTCTCCATCTCTTCTGTATTTGTTTCTTTGGTTTTTTTTTTAATTTAGTGTATGATTTATTGCGGCTCTGATGTTTTTCTTGTTGTGTTTAGGGGATGTCTCAAGATGAATCTGAATGTTACGGAGTCAATTTATTGGGATCAGGATGAATCTGAATGTTACCGAGTCAATTTATTGGGATCAGGATGAATCTGAATGTTACGAAGTCAGTTTATTGGGATCAGGGTGAATCTGAATGTTACGGAGTCAATTTATTGGGATCAGGATGAATCTGAATGTTACGAAGTCAATTTGTTGGAATCTGAACGTGTTTTGATGGTATCAAGATGAATGCGAATGGTATGAGGTCAATTTATTAGGATCCGGAGTCTTGGGACCGACATGTTTTGATGGTCTCAAGATGAATCTGAATGTTACGAAGTTAATTTTTTGGGATCTGGAATCTTGGGACTGACGTGCTATGATGGTCTCAAGATGAATTTGAATGTTACAAAGTCAATTTACTTGGAGCCGGAGTCACGGAACTGACGTGTTTTGATGGTCTCAAGATGAATCTGAATGTCACGAAGTCAATCATTAGGATCCAAAGTCTTGGGACTGACATGTTTTGATGGTCTCAAGATGAATGTGAATGTTACTAAGTCAATTCATTTGGATCTGAAGTCATGGGACCGGCATGTCTTGATGGTCTCACCATTCCATTTGTGTCAAGATGAATGTGAATGTTACTAAGCCAATTCATTTGGATCTGAAGTCATGGGACCGACATGTTTTGATGGTCTCACCATTCCATTAGTGTCAAGATGAATGTGAATGTTACAAAGTCAATTCATTTGGATCGGGAGTCATGGGACCGACATGTTTTGATGGTCTCAAGATGAATCTGAATGTTACGAAGCCAATTTGTTTGGATCCGGAGTCTTGGGTCCGACGTGTTTTGATGGTCTCAAGATGAATCTGAATCTTACAAAGTCAATTCATTGGGATCCGAAGCGTTGGGACCGACTCGATTCGATGGCTTTCGTCCCGTCCTACGTCCCATTTTTTTTGGGTTGGCTGAAACCGTCGCGTAACCATCTGATCCAGAAACTTCTTAGCCAAAAAATAGGCCCACCTCATTCTGTCCTTCGCCAATGCATGCAGACGGGACGATTTTAAATCCCAAAATAAAAGACCGTCCCATCCTTCTGGTGGATGAATCTCCACGCAGTGTAGGTCGCGGCCTGGCTTTAGCGAAACCCAGAACTTAGACATGAAGTTTGGTCCTCTCTTGGTTCGGCCAGGTTGACTAGCTAATGTAAAAGCCAAAGTTAAATTAAAAGCTCCAAGTTAATATTAAAAGATTAACCTGCAATTTTGCTCATAGTTAACAATTTTTTTTCGCCCTTGTCGTTAACTTTCAAGATGCCCTTGTCGGATGACGTCCGATGACCGAGTGGAGCCAAGGCGAGCAAGGAAGCAGCATCTGACACAGACCACTTGCAGTGGAATCCTTGTATTGAGAGCCTTTTGTTTTCCAAGATGTAGTTTACAGATTAGTTTATAATACATTATTCCTTGTACAGAAAGTCCACGTCGAGAGAGTTGATGTTTGGACTTTTCTTCTTAGACTTTGGCGTTGACTAGACGAAGAGCAAATCAGAACAAACTTTAGGTAAGGTTTAGATCTTTGCTAAAAAGCAGAGTGGGACCGGCACAGACCACCCCTAATCAAGTGAAGTTTGCAGGTGAGGACAGGGAAGGAATTTAATGTTGTTTGAGCAAATAAAAACAGAGAGGGAAATGATGGATCAGTAAAGCTGGAATTTTTCCTTGGTTTTCTGGAATACCTCTTCGGCAATGATGGCGCCGGTGCCGTCGGCTTTCTTGATCTCCAGCTGAGCCTTTTGGTAGAAGCCGGTGCCGCGTAGCGCGTCGGCGATGAAGTCGTCGAAGCCAATGGCTATGGCGGCCTCCGCCTTGGCGCCATACACCAGCCTCTGCCCACAAAAAAATTAATTTTTTTTTCACAAAAAAAAATTAGAACTAGACATGGTTGTTCTGTTCTGTTAGTTTGAAATGCACAAAATAATCACACCGGGCCTTTGTTCTTTGTTCTGTTCTTTTTTTTCCCAAAAGCGAACAAAATTCACACATTCGCCCAAAATTAGACTAAAATTCGCACAAGCGAACAAAAGAACGGCACACGGGTCTGTGTGATGTTTTGTTCGAATTCGTTTTTGTTCTGTTCTGAAAACCGAACAATTCGCACAAAAAGAACAGAACGACCGCGTCTAATTTAGAACCTATCTGAAAAAATCCCAAAGATCAAATAAAAACCTTGATTCTGGAGAGATGGATGGCTCCGAAGCACATCGGGCAGGGCTCACAGGAGGCATAGATCTCGCAGTCGGAGAGCTCAATCTGGCCTAGTTTCTTGCATGCCTTTGGATTAAAGAAGAAACAATAAAAAATTCACACGGAATTGAGAATTTAGTTGTGATTTTTTTACCACAGCTGAACTGGAGAATTTATGAGACAGATAGAAAATGTGTAAATTTCTTGAGACTTGAGGTTTTTTTTATCAAATTTTCACTTCTCCTTAACGGAAGAATAGGTAGGACAAATAAAAGTTGAGAGATTTTTTAGATTTATGATATTTATTGCGATTTAGAAGAGCAAGAAATGAGGAATGTTCTTTGGGATTGAAATTCTCTTGAACAAGATGCGATTTTTATGCCTCCTGAACGATAGATTCGACGGGAAAAGCAGAAAACGGGAAACTCTCAAGGGATTTGAGATTTTTACTATGATTTAATCTCTCTTGGATAGAATAAATGATGAGACAGACAGAAAAAAATGGGGAATTTTTTGGTGCGATTTAGTCTCTCAAACACGAGAGCAGATGAGTCGAACAGAAAACAAGGAATTTTATTGAAATTTTGATGGGATCTTTACTTTTCTTGAACATGAAAATAGACGAGTCGAACAGAAAAGGTTGGATTCTCGGCAGATGAGGATTTTTATCGCGATGAAAAAGAGGAATTTTCTCGAGATGCGGGCATCTGTTGCGATTTTACTTCTCTTTTGCAGGAGAATCATCCATAAAACGAAGGAAAATGAGGAATGTTCGAGCGATTCGGGAAATTTTCGTTGCGATTCGTACCTCTCTGATCGCTGTCACTTCGGCGTGAGCTGTGGGATCGGTGTTTTTCAAGACCATATTGTGGCAGCTGACGACGATTTCGTCGTTACGGACGACTACAGCGCCGAACGGCCCTCCATCTCCGACTTCGACGCCGTGATAAGCTTCTCCGACGGCCTCGGACAGGAATTTGTGATCACGATCGAGCACAGCTGCGAAAGGAATGAATCAGATTCAAGTTTGAGGAGCAATTTGATCCGAAAATTCTATTTTTTTGTTACCTTCGTGATGCCCCGGGAATGCGGACGCGACGGAGATTGTCCCGGCCTTGGATTCCACCACTGCGATGATTTTTGTTCGATTACAGAGAAGAAGATTATGATAATTGATTTTGATGTTCTAGTTCATACGATGGATAATTGGAAATCTTCGGTTTTTTTATGGTTTCTGAATCCTGTGTCGTAGAGAAAATCTTTCGGGAATCTTGGAGAAAGAACTAAAGGATGGAGAATAAAGAATGTGTCTGATTTGGTAGGCCAGTTCTGCTGTGGCCAAGGATTCCGAGATCTGGTATGATATCTCGAGTAAAGTGAGAAATGTGGATACAATTTGCGACAATATCTCGATACAATTGTAGACGTCGGAACTCTAGTTCTAATTTCTGATGCAAGTTCCGTGGATGAAACAAAATGCGTCGGATCTGAATGCCAGATCCGCTACGGCATTCGGTCAACGACATCTCTTCGGCCAAGGATTCCGGATCTGGTCAGAAATCTCGAGTGGAAAGAAGAATTCGGCACGAATTTCCTGCTCTGATTCAAATCCTATCAGAGTTCGTGTCGATTGGCGACTGCTTTCTCCAATTACAGATCATTCTCGATGAAAATCGACAGGAATGATGGATGAAACCCTAGCGAGCCGATCAACGAATCCAGATCGGTTGCAACAATCGAGCACCGGAAAATTCTGCAGGAATGGCGCGGAAATCGAAGTCGGAACAGAAGCAGCTGCAAAAGCGAATGGAACGAGAAAAAGATCGGGAAACGGAATTCCGAAAGGACAACGCGAACATGCAGAATGATTGCTGATCAGCGAACGAGATCAGAACGTAGATCGAAGCAAGAACGAAGCGAAGAAGAAGGAGATAAATTCAAGCGAGCACCTAAGGCCTCCTCCATTATCGACAAATTTCAGACGATCTTCACAACTAGGATTCTCCTCTCCTCTCTGTTCTTCCGCTGCTCTTCTCAGCACCGAGAAGTTCGCTGGAACTGGCAGCCCGAAGAAGATGAAGACGATGAACAAGGAAAGAGAAGTGCCGTGCGGTTTAAATCCTCCCGCATACCATAAGAGAGAGAGATAGGTAGATAGAGATTCAGACATAGATTAAGAGAGAGAGATGGACATAGATAGTTGTAGAGAGTTATTGAGAGAGAGATGAAGGTAGAGAGTTAGAGAGAGATGAAGTTAGAGTTTTATAGAGAGATGAAGACAGAGTTATAGAGAGAGATGAAGACAGAGTTATAGAGAGAGATGAAGACAGAGTTATAGAGAGCGAGCTGAAGATAGAGAGTTGTAGAGAGAGAGATGGAGATAGAGAGTTATAGTGAGAGAGATGAAGATAGAGGGTTGCAGTGAGAGAGATGAATATAGTGAGTTATAGAGAGATGATGAGAGTTATGGAGAGATGACGATAGAGAGTTATAGAGAGATGACGATAGAGAGTTATAGAGAGATGATGAGAGTTATGTAGAGATGACGGTAGAGATTTTTAGAGAGAAAAAGGAGGACAGAGAGTTTTAGAAAGACAAATGAAGATAGAGAGATACAGAAACAGGTGGAGATAGAGAGTTCACTAGAGAGAGAAAGATGATCGAGAGATTAAGATAGTGCTAGAGCGAGAGAGACGAAGATCAAGAGTAAGAGAGAGAGAGATTAATGAAGATGGAGAGTTAGAGAGAGAGATGCAGATCGAGAATTATAGAGAGATAGATAGAGATAGATGAAGATAGAGAAAGGGAGAGGTCCAGGTATTCCCACGAATGGGGGAAGGGAATCCATTCGACAGCCACGAAAACTCGAACCATTGCGCCACGTCATCCATCATCCCCTTTCTCTCTCTACCTTTTGCGCTTTACCCCCTTTCCGTTAAATCTTTTGCAACGGCCCCACTCCAACGGCCACAAATCTGACGGCTAAGACTTCGCCAGATCGGACGGCGGCGATGTAACCGACCGAGTCCTATACCGTTTCGCGGAGGGGACGAGACGGGACGAGCGTAGGACGGACGAGGTGACGCTGGGTCGCGTCACTCATATGAAATTCCTAGTTACATAGACTACAAAAATAATAACATATATATGTACGCTCAGATGTCGCGTCATCCGTTCAAAGAAAATTAGTTCAATTTATATCAAATGCTATAAAGTAGATATATGTACATTGCCCTTTGTTGGATGTTGCTTCATTCATCTCATCCACAATTATTGGATGCATGGCTGATGAAAGAGATCATAAATGGCTTAATGTCATCTATCCCATATCATTGCACCCTGTGCGGCAAATAAATCATTTATTTTTTATAAGATTTCCAGTTAATATTGACTTCAAAGTTAGTGTCTCATATGAAGCACATCATCCATCTTATTCACTATCATTGGATGAAAGACTGCTGACATAGTATATGAATGCATTAATGCCGGCCATTCCATAGCATCATGTTGGCTCATGTCACCATGTCATCCATGAATGAACCTGACAAGCATGCCACAATTGTTCTACTATCATTATGCTATGCTCTTATTGGATTAGATGCTTCCGTCCATGTGTTTTGACCAATATCTGTTGATGGATATGTAAACATGTGTTCCCCTATTCCCAAGTAATTAAATACTATAATGTTACTTAATAAGACAAGGCAATTATACTTCATGGTGTGCGGAAATATTGGAAGCATTATCCACCAAGAACAAGACTGATTTAAAGAAACGCTCTTACTAGGGTGATGGGCACAAGTCTTTGCCCTATTTGACTACTTTCATACCATTTGGCAGGTGAACGATTCTCTAAATAAAGCTTTGTGGGAAAACCTAAAAAGTAATTGCGGTGGTTACACACTTTGAGATGACTGTTCATAATTTATTTGTTTTACAATTTGCATAAATAAGGAATATACTGTACAACATTGTCAAATTCTTCCTATCGATCCTCTCCCTCACAGTAACAGTGCATCATGGTCAATTAAGTGAGCACTCAACCCACCATCATGTCCTCTCTAAGTCTAGGTAAAGTTATTCAAGTCCAATAGTAACTTCTGCTCTCCAAGTTGCATGAACAGTCTTATGCACCAACTTTACCATGTCTTTATTCATTCTCTACTATTTCTATATAGGATTCTACCAAAAATTCCAGAGCTAATATTTCTCTTTATAATATTCTAATTCTAAAATTTCAAAGTTTTCGTTTCATCCAGCATATGGGTGCCAGCAGGTTAATATGTACTTAAGGGCATCTCTTTACAATGTATCATCCATTTCATCTTCTTGTTATTTGTCTTTGTAAAACACAATACAAATTGTGACTCATGGTGGGATGTGACACTTTGGCCTGGACATCACCTTACTAGACGCCTTATTTGTTCCTAAACTTCTTTTGGGGCTATGACTGATAAGAATGATGACATGTTATTCACTCATTCCCAAATTTTTTTCAAGAGTATTATTCCCAAAAGATGATTGGTACGGCTGAAAAAGTGTGATATATATTATCTTTTCCCCAGTATGGATTTCCCTTCATTGTATTAAAATCATATCCATACTTATTGGTGCATGTGTCATGCACCACATGGCACAATCATCTTGGCCATCCTCCCAAATCAGTAGTGTAAACATATGGGATCCAACTGAATGTATCAGGCAGCACCTTGTCCCATCCATGCCATGTATACTATTAGACTAAAAGAAAAAGGCTGCATTTTCCTGTTATAGGGAATATTTCTGATAATCTCTTTGCTATTACTCATTTCTGATCATCTTTAAGAGGATATATTATGTGACTAGCAATGTAGGTCATTGTTATTTTCTCATCATCGTCAACAGTGCCACACGCTTCATGTGGACTTTCTTATGAGGAAAAAACCTCATTACCAATACATCATAGTAGCTTTTATTTCTCTCGTGAACACGTAATTTATAGTGAAGGTTAAACATTTTAGTTTGGATAATGCAAATGAACTCCAGTTCAGGGATTCTTCTGCCGCACATTGATTTTCATGCATGAAGAATCCCTTGAACAATTATGTCATTCAAGACAAGCACCTTTACTTATTAAATGTGTCTTGAGTATTATTATTTCAAGAAAATATCATGCTCAAGTCATGGTTTGAGTTTGTACTAATGAACACAGTATGGTTGGGGTTTTCACCCTATTTTTAACATTATTAAATGTGCCATCACATTCTTGGGTGATCATACACCATTTGTGAATTATATAAAACACTATGGACTACTCCATACTTGCGGTTGGATGCTTGGCCTTGGTATCCATGATACAAGGGAATATCATAATCTCAATTTTAGGGTTTTAACTCGTCGTTGGTAATTGAGATTATCCAATAAATATATACTAGTACTTAGGAAAATTTAGATAGTGACAAGAAAGATCCTCTCCACGGGGAACGATGATTAAGGATTCAACTTTCTTACTATAGTGATTATCAAAATGCAAAGAGATAAATACAAAAAGATAATTGGTGAGATAGTGATTTTGATGTCCGACGTCGTTCGTGGTGTCGTCCGACGGGTAATAACTTACGGAGATGTAACTACATGATGAGGTGAATCCTAGGTGGATGTACGTGCAGGCCCCCGACCCGTGGGGGATTCGCCGAGCTCCAGGATCCGGATGGAAGAACGGTGACAGTGACGGTGACCTTCCATGCCTCGTCGGAGCGACGATGGTGACTACGGTGTTGAACGGAAGAATTATGTTGGCGCTCGTACATAACGGACGGGCTCGTCTCGTACTAAAGAACTCACTTGTATCATAGTTTCGTCGATATATTCTCTCACCTATTCTAATCCGAGTGTGGTGGAGTGCAGCCAAAAATATACTATAAGACGTAATATAACTGACGAGCAAGGGAAACGGCATACCTCGTAGGTGGAGGCATTCGTCGTCAATGTCTTCGTCGGTGCGAGGGACTGGTCTGGGGAGAGGAGGGGGAAACATGCCAGGGTAGCACGGAGCGGCTCGACAGTCGGCGTAGGCACATTGCTGGAGCGGATGTCGAAGAGCTGAGACGTAGAGAGGTGTGTGGTGGTGACTCAGATTGGCTGTTCGGCCGAACTCGATGGGCGTGACCTTAAGGCGGGTCGGCGACAGAGTCAAGCGGCAGATACATGCAGAGAACGAAGGCTCAAGGCGAAGGAGATGCAATGGTGCTTCAAGCGGTGCGATCGGAGAGGGGCACACAGAGCATGCAATGCACAAACAGCAACGCCACGGGACTAAGACACGTTGTCGACTTCCGGGTGCAACCAAAGTGTCACGGACAACACGAACGCCGCAATACAAATATCAGTTGAATTCTCAGCGATCATGCACGCCATGAAGACGATCAATGGGGAAGGTCACCTTGGACCTCAAATGACCGTATGTCCAGCACAAAGATGCAAGCTGAGTCAACCAAATATCCACGGCTAGGGATTGACAGCCGCAGTTGCGCTCAATGAGAGGACGCGCGAGGGAGATCCGACACTCGAAAGAGAGGGTGGGTGTGGGTCAACCCTGATACAGGACGTACGCCCAGGACGTCGTCCCGTCGTCACCGAGTATGATGGCTCGACGACGATAAAGGATATGTATCGAAAGTGACAATGTGTCGTCCGACGATACCCTAACGGGTATGTAACTACGGGGATGAATGCCCTACATGTCGTACGTGCAGGCTCCGACTTGAGGGAGGCGCCGAGCTCCAAGCTTGGACGGGAGTCGCCGGGTGACGGCAACGGGGGCCACTCGACCCCGTCAGAGAGACGTAGGCGACTACGGCCGAACGGACTCAGTCCGTAGGGCTCGCACGTGACGGACAAACTCGTCCGCACCGCTAAGACACTCAAGTTCGTAGTTTTTTCTCTCGTTCTACCACACTCACCAACCTAGCCCGAGCGCGGTGGAGTTGAAACGAAAATAAACTGCAAGGAATAAATAGACGAGCGTCGGAGAAATGCAGCGTACCTCGGCAGCGAGCTCGAAGTGCAGTATTCGGCGGCGGCGATGTCGGGCGGGTTGGGTGATGGCGCGGAGAGGTCACGGCGGCTCGGCGAACAGCGGCGGTGCCAGAGCGGCTGGCAAAGTTCGGTCGTCGAGGTCTAGGCGTCGGAGCGCCTATCTAGCGGAGTGGTGGTGACGCGCGGACGGCGCGGAGCGGTGGGACGACGGCGCGAACACGGCGGCGATGTGGCCGCGATCGGGTGATGGCGGTCACGGTGGGCGCAGCACGGGCAACGGCTCGGCGTGGGGGGGGAGTGGAGCGGCGG
Source organism: Wolffia australiana (assembly GCF_029677425.1). Classification (NCBI taxonomy): domain Eukaryota; kingdom Viridiplantae; phylum Streptophyta; class Magnoliopsida; order Alismatales; family Araceae; genus Wolffia; species Wolffia australiana. The sequence goes on from NC_135842.1 coordinate 10,796,611, forward strand.
CACGGCGGTGCAGCGGTAGGCGGTGGCGCACAGGCGGCGCGGTGGCGCGTGGCGGTGCGCGAGTAACGCGCGGCGGGCGCCGCAGCGGCGCCGCGGACGCAGCGCGCAGGCGGCTCGCGATCGGCGGCGGCACGCGGGGCGGCGCTCGAACGGCGGCGGCACTCGGAGCGGCGGCGCGAGCGCTGACTGCGTGAGGGGCGGCGCACGACGGCGGCGGCGGCGACCCTCCTCCTTCCTCTCCTTCCTCTTCCTCCTTCCCTCTTCTTCCTCTTCTTTCTGTTCTTCTCACACGAGGAATTGAGACCCACAACCTGTTTGATAAAATGCATTACTGAAAGAAAATGGGTCTAAACCCTTAGGGCGCCCACTCTTTCCCTTATAAGGGGGGAAAGATGGGCCCCAAGTGGGCCAAATGGGTCTGTCTTGGGGGGCCCTTGTAAATGGGCTCCCCTTACACACTAAGGTCGAAAATAAAAGGGGAAAGTAGAGGGAAATAGGGGGGAAAATGGGGACGGGGTCAAGGGGTAGGCAGAGGTTCACCCCCTTGATGGTCAAAAACTACGGATGAAAACACGACGAAACACAACGAAAATGACACGAACTAAAACACGCGAGAAGGCGGATGCAGCGGAGCGATGGTGGGTGTTGACGTCGAGGGCGCGCTGTGCGGTTGACGCCGATGACGATATTTGATGGCGTGCGCCATCAAACCCCATACAAACTCTTGTGAGTCAACATAGGGTTGGTGGGCCCGGCAGAGATGCCCGTTTCAAGCGACGATGATTCCGGTCAGGTGGCCTTCAACACCTCAGCGATGATGTACATGCAGTAGAGGTGTCGCTTGATGGTGAAACTGCAAGCAGATCCCGAGTCAGTGTCGTTGACACGCACAGGTGGTCAATCTGACACTGTGTAGATGATCTACACGAGGGATACAAGCCGTCATGCACCAAGGTGGAGTGCTGTCAGCGCCGACTCCGAGTGTGGTCTTGACCATCGCTGCTTTGACCATGCAATTGGAGAAGGGGAAGACGACGTTCCCTTTATTCCCCTTTCCCTATTTCCTTCTTCCTCCTTTCCTTCCATCACTATTTCCCTCTCTTCTTCTTCCTCTATTCTTCTTCTTCTTCCTAATTGTTCCTACATGAGATCTTAACACAGAAAATAACTTCCACGACTGCTCCAGATCTGAATCTGGGGATGCCCAACATGGCCTTATATAGGGCCATGATGGGCCCCTTTTACACATGGTTCAACAAGGGGCCCAAAAAGGGAACCCCTTTTACAACAAAACAACAACAAAATAAAATACTGGACATTAATGACACGAAGATAAACGACGGTGCAAAAGACGACGATACGGATGTGACACTATGAGAACAAACATGGTAAAATGAGGAATCGAACAAGCACAAACCGATGAAGATCAAAACGTGAGAATTACGAACATGCTTTAACCCGGGCATCTTCGTTAACGCTTTGGCATGCTGGTTGGGCTGGACGCGGACCAACGGGAATGTTGATGACGCCGAGGGTAGCTCTAAAACGTCTTCTTCGTGGCGGGTTGTCGTGCTCCATCAGATTTTTAGTTCAATATTGTGAATAGTTATAAATTAAACTTGAAGTTAGCAAAGAAAAGAAGAAATGAAATTAAGATGACGCAAAGCGTTATGTGAGTGAAGTAGAGAACATGTCGGATATGATAATGATCAAGTGCATGAACAGAATGATGATAGAGAGATGAGATTATGGGGATGTAAATAGGTGGTATGATAGTAGAATCTGATTAAGCTATTGACAATGCCCAGAAAGAGCAACGTAAGGCAAAGACACTTATCTTAGATCCTTACATTCCACTAGGATCACTGCAATTTACGACTGCCGGTAAGCTCTCCCTCTTCTCTAATGCTTCTTCCCATACACACAACACACCAAGAACACATATGATGGATCTCAAGATGAATTTCATAATGGTCCAGGCCTCTATTTGTAGGCCAGAGGGTACGGATAGAGATAGGAGGTTAGATGAAGCAATGTTGAAAATTTCAGCTTAATCGGATTTGTGGATCTTCAGATATCACAGTTTGAATTTGGAGAAATCCTGCACTTGATTTTTTCCCCTCTCCTTATCATCGCTGCTAACGCATCCTCTTTTTCCGTTTCGGTTGATTTGTCAAATCATTGAGATTCCTAGTCCTCTCGTCTTCTGTGCTCATGCGTTTTGGATTAGCCAAGTGTACCTACAAGGGAAAAATAAAAGGGTATAACTGTATTTTAATTCAATATAAAATTAATATCTTTTGTCGCAGCAGATGTGGAGGCGCATCAATGTGCACCATGTCAGCCATTTGCTCTTTTTTATCCAATAAAAAGGTGACATGTGAGTGCCCCATGTACACGTGGCACAATGTGGTGCTGACACGTCATCAACTATCATTGTTGACCATTCTAAGGAGAGAGATGGAGAAGAGAAATATTAATATTTTAATTAGATCTTTATTGAGGAAAAAACAGTTCTTTTTTCTGATTCATCTACGTCACCCGAGGCAGGAAAAGACAAAAAGAGATTTCATTAGCCATTCAATGTAATCATGGCATCTCTAATTGGGATGCCATAACTGCTTAGTTAGCTGATTGAATGATGCCAATCATTAACTGAGCTCAATGATTGCTGGTTGCCAATCATTATACTCAATCTTGATTCATCATCATTCAATCCGTCAAACAGCGACGCGTGGTGATAAGCTCGATTTTGGTGGTTATTTAACAGTTAAGTGTGTGAGGATTGAGCCTAGCAACAACATTTATAACCTCACAGCCTTAGGGCAAGTAAGGGTCGATCCACAGGGAGCAAGGAAAACGATATTGATTCTCTCCTTCTTATCAGTTTATCTCAGAAAATATATGGTTCAGTCTTTTTAATCAAAAATATTATCTTGAGTAGAATTCTTTAATTTCCTCAGAAAGAGTTCATAAAATAATTTTCTTGATACGAAACAACTTCTCCTTCCAAATCATGCATAAAAACTAACAAGATATTTCAGTTCACCATTCTACAGGCCCATGCCTGTAAGTTTGGCAAATCACCAAACAGTTGGTGGGCGAGCCTGCAGTTGTTTCTGCGCACGGCCTAGCTGGGTGCAGAGACACCTGCAGGGCATTCTTGCTCTGCAAGAACCCACGCAGGTGCAGCTGCGTGTGGCAGTTGCGGCGTGCGGCGCAACTGCGCCGCGCGACTTCTTCTTTGCGCGCGCTACTGCCGGCGTGGTCGCTAGCAGCGTGCGCTGCTGGCGGCTTGGCTGCCCGCGGCAAGCGCTGATGGCTGCCTTTGGTTGCTAGCAGCGTCCGCTGCTGGCGGCCTGGCTGCCCGCAGCGAGCGCTGTTGGCGGCCTTAGGTCGTTGGCAGTAGGTGCTGCTGCCGACTGGACTGCTAGCGCCCTAGGTGACTGGCAGCTTGGGTTGCTGGAAGCTTGGGTTGCTGGAAGCCTAGGGTGCTCCCTGGGTTGCTGGCTACCTGGTCTGCTGATGGCTGGAAATTTCAAGAGAATGTGCAGTAGATAATGGACGATTTGAGGAGAAACAAAAGGGAAAACGAATTCAACAGCAAACAATTTGAACTTAAACTAAAACAAGAACAATCTGGTCTGGATTTGACTGAGAAGCACTGGGTGACTCTCAGTCCCAAATTCGATTGTCTAGAAGGGAGGAGAAGAAAATGCTGAAACTAGATCAATCACACCTCCTCGTGTCACTTCCTCTCGGCAAGGCGGTGATCTTCTTGGTCTAGCTATGCCTCAGCTTGTCTTCCTCCCTGCTCCAATGCTCAGCAGCTCTTGGAGGGTCTGCAGAAAACCTTCTTCTCCAAGCCCTAGCTTCCTTAGAGAAAATTCTGGACAACCCAAAGTGATCTCTCAAGAGAGTATTTATAGGTTTCTCTTAACACATGCCCAGGGGCATTTTCGGAATTTTCTTCTTCTTTGAGATTTCGCCAGCTCCTGTTGATCCTTGATGTCCTCCTTGGTTGTCTTAACCTGTTTCTGAACTTACTAACCAAAAAATGTCAAATATAATCCACTTGATTCGAAGAATCAAGTGGGGTTAGTAATTTTATGAAATAATGCATATGCATGACAACTCACATGAATTAACTAGATATCCTTGATGCTTTAATGCTTAAAAGTCTAAATATTTGATGACTTATTGAGAGTCATCAAACACCCCCCAACTTAGATCATTACTAGTCCCTTAGTAATGAACTGCAAGTGAGAATAAATGATGATCTCTAGTTGACTTTCGACTTTTGATAACTTTGACTCATGCTCGTTTCAAGGAGTGTCTTCACCAATTGAACTTGACCAACTTAGGAGAAAACTTAGGATCTATTTCAGCCCTTCTACCTCAACTAAGTGCACTTCTGATTTACGGAGTACATATAGTAAATACATAGTATATGGAGTAAGGTTGAGTCAACACCCCAAGCGCACTACTGAACGAGGCGTAGAGAGCGGTGCTAGTGCTAGCTCAATACTATGGCTATAGTAGCATCGGCTCAAACACATGGGAGACAACTTTTCCACCTTTATTTTCACTAACATTTGCTGCTTGTTTGTCATGTATCTCTTCTTTCCTTTAAAATTGGTGTGGACGAGTGGGATCCGAGTGTAATTGGGATATATATACTCGCTCCACGCCTAAAAAAAATGAAAAACACTCCACTTTATAAATAAAAACCCCCTGGGTGGCGTGCATGGCACGGATGGATCGGTCTGCGGGCACAACCCTAGGGTTGGCCGTACCCGGCACCGTGTTTTTTGCCATTAAAAAAAAAACAACAATATTTGTAAAAATTTCCACTTAAAACACTCTATAATTAATATAGGGGCAAGTAAGGGGTCGATCCACAGGGAGGCCAAATTTTAATTTCAGAATTTTTCTCAAGCTAGGAATGAGGGAAATGAGTTTAAAGTGAGAAATATAATTTCTGGAATTTTCCTGGATTTTTAGTTAATTTATATAATTTCCTATGATTTAAATTGAAGCAGAAATACAAAGAAAAACACTAAAAGTATTTTCCACATTTCCAATTTTAATCAACACCAGTAATCTAAAATATTTTTTTAAGAATATTATGGAATTTAATTTACACCAAAAACCACAAGAAATATTAAAAACAAGAGTTAGGAATTTTTAAAGAATTTTTTAGATGTTAAAATCACTAGAAATTGATTATACTAATTTTATAGATTTTTTGGAATATTTAAATGCATAAAATATTTTATCTTAATTTTTCTTATTTTTCCTGATTTTTAATGTATATTTTTAAATGCCATAAACACAAAAATTACCTACTACGGCAATTGCCGGGAGCAGCGGCGGCAGAGCGGCGGTGGAGTGTGCTTTGGGCTTTCGGGTTGGCGGGTCTGATCTTGCCCGTTTAGGAAACCTATTGGGTCAGCCCAATTGGGTTAGTCCAATGGGGTCAGCCCAATTGGGTGAGCCGAATGGGTTCAACCCGAATGGGTCAGCCCAATTGGGCTTGGCTCAATAGGGTCAGTACTTAGCCGATTTGGCTAACTCTTGCACAGGGAACTCCTGTGACCTACGGTCCCGCGGGCTGCCCGTGCACAGACCAGTGGGCAGAGAGGTGTCCCTGCCGCACAAGCGCTGCATGGCACCGCGCAATAGTACACATTGGCGGGGACAAGGGGGGGGAATGAGTTTTTTAAATGATAAAACTGTTTTTTTAATGGGATTTTTTTTGGGATTTTAAATGGAAATGATAGAAGATCTAGGGTGAGATAGGAAGATTTTAGAGAGAGGAATAAATGAGTTTAGAGGGAGAAAATGACTGAAATGAAGAGATAAAGAGAAAATGAAGGGAGAGTGTAGGAGTTTGAGATGGAATTTCAAGGTGTAAATGAAGGATATTTTTTATGAATTTTGAGGGAATTAAGTTCTAGAGAGAGAAAGAATCAATTCTAGAGAGAAAGTAGGCAAAATGAGTGTTTATACATAGGAATAATTGCCTCTTGGCGCAATTGGGCTTGGCGCGTTTTCTGTTATCTTTATTGCAATTTTGCCTCTTTTTCTCCATGGGTTGTGAGCTTCTCCTTGTGATAGTCAGCTTCATTCTTGTAAGGCTTTTGAGAGCCCAATGGGCAGGTCAGGTAGTGGCCGATCTTCCTCAGGTTTCTCTTTCGAAGGTCCATGACTCCACTTGATCCTTTCAAGCCCCTTTGTAGAATCACTAAGCTCCCAAACATTCTCCAATTCCCTTAGAATTGTGTCTTCTCATTCCTGTAAATTCCTGCACATTTGGAACTATAAAATACTCATCAGTAATCAAATTGATTGACTTCACAGAAGTCAATGAAATTAGTGAAAAATAACCACAACGTGAAAAATTGGAGTGCATAAATATTTGTTTAATTCAAGTATTAACATGATAAATTCTATATTAATAATACCATAGTCATCTACAATGTTTCTAAATATCCATGAATTTATCATGTTATTTAATATCAATGTACAAATTATTGTCCTCTTCATAAACAGAAAAAATACCTAATCCTAGAGAAATATGAGGATCCAAGTTGAGGAAGAGGCCCCTAGGGCCTTAAGGCACAATTTTCAGCATTTTATGAGCTTAGATCCACATTTTCTCTATCATCCCCAGCCATTTTCTCTACTATTCATCTCTTTTTCCTCACTTTCGATCGATCCACTCCATGGCATCTTATTTATATATAATCAACCATATTCTCTTTTCAAACCTCATATTGGCTAAAGTTTCATAAAAATCGATCTGTTTTTCCATCAAAATCTCATTCCATCATGGACCGATGCTTCTCACTTGTACGTCATGTGAGCTCACTGCCCACAATCATATGCGTAATGCTGTATTTTGACACCTGCTTATCAACCAAGGACTTGGTCAAAGGTCTTTGATTTTATGTTGTCTTCTCTAGGTTTGAAAGATCCATGAACCTTGTGATCTCCCTAACTTGGCCACCCATAACTGTGTGCACCAACGGTTGGCGTGACACTTGCTGCAGCCACCTATCAGTCATGAAATAGTTATTTACTTTATTTAGTTAAAATATTAAATATATTTTAAAATACTATTACAAATTATTCGTCCTATAAATTCATCAATACCACAGTTTTCTCATAAAAATCATGAAAAAATTATTATAATAATGTATTTCTGATTTGTAATAGTAGTCTAACCGTTTATAAAATTTGAAATGTTAATTAAAATTATAAATTAATTAAATTGTATTTATTCATATTTTCTCCTTTTTATTGTATATAAATCATATATATATATTAAAATATATTAAATACAAAATACTAAAATTTATTTCTCACTCCTAGACCTATATGTACCCTTTCTGAGCCCAGGAAAAATTAATAAATTATAATATGACCTGCTTGTGATTGACTCCTATACCTGAAATAGATTAGGTACTGTCTGCATACATATTATTCTTATCCTAAATTAAAAAAGGCATAAAAATCATAAATTTTTATTAATCAATGAGAACGAACATGCTTATCAGATTAGAAATTCAGCAATATTGTGGCCCAATATCACATTACTTATCCTATCCCAGCCTTTGAGGGATATATTAATCTATCTTGTGACAATCAAGACTATTGAACATATATTTTATATTGGAATACATAAAGAAGGGGGAGATATTTGCTTTGCTTGAGTCAAACTCAATATGGTAGTTTATAAAAAGGAAAGTTTCGCATAGGATGCAGGTCGATATACAAAGAGAAGTATACTCCATATTACTAAGTTCAGAAGTACACTGCTCTCTTCGTAGCTGAAGGATACCACGATGAGAAGGAATCAAGTTTTTAGACCTTATCTCTAGTGGCTAAAATGACTATGATCAGGCTTATCCTCACCATTTTAGTTGTGCAAAATTGCATCTATTCCAACTTGATATCAATGCTGCATTCTTTAATGATGATCTTGACAAGGAGGTATAAAAGGAAGTACCCTTGGCAATGATCTGACACATGCATCCAATATGAGTTTGAATCTGTGTTGTCTCCCACATATCCAACAATGGGCTGCATCAAGCATCTCAGTAGTCAAACTCAAAACTATCATTATATCTAGGATTCATTCAATCAAAATAAAGCTACTCATTCATTGAGAGAACAAATGGCTTGATGCGGAACAACGGGTCAATTGGGCAGATGAAATGCAAATGAATGCTGATGCTAATGCAACAATATAATCAATGAGAAGTACAAACACGCCGTCAAAGGGCACTGGCAACCACTAAGTCATGGCACGAGAGGCACGAGAAAGCCACCAGGTTCCCAATGACCCGACCATCGGGTTGAAGACTGACAGTGTGAGCATGGCTGCTGCCGCTAATGCATACACCCTCGACAAGTCCAACAAGGAACATAGAGATAGAAACCCTTGCTCTCAGAGTGATATCCCTATCTACCTCTAACCTAACCCTAGCGGTGGAGACGGGTTTGAGAGGTATTGACGGAGATAAAGAACAAATAAATAGTAAGATATGTGAGTGTACCAGACCAAATGCGACCAAGTCGTCCATGACAATGACAACAAGAACTGAACTACGGCTCATCTGTGATGTGGATGGTAGCGGAGTGGGCGGCGATGGCGCATGAGGTGCGCAGGCTGATGTACGCGGCAGCACAAACAACACAACTATCATTGGTGGTTGCGCGGACAAATTGTGGCTTGAGGATGGACGCAAGTGACAGTAAGGCAGCACGGTAGGCAAGGCATCAATCAAGACTATAGAGGAGACAGTGACGGTGGCAGTGGTGATTGCACGAACAGCTTCCGCATCGGTGGCATCGGCAGTGGTAGAGGCGTAGTGAGGTAGCGATAACACACTGCAGTAGATCAGCGCGAGCTGAATGGACAAGTTGGCGTGGTGCAGGTCAAACAGCGTAGGATGCGGCACGTGAACGGGTGTGCGCATGCGGCGTGCAGAACTACGGTGGTGAAAGCATACGACATGGGTGGTGCGTGACTTGGGTGGCATGGCAGTGGCAATGCCAAGCAGCAGAGCGGGGAGGCGTGCGGCCAGGGCAGAGCATGGCGCTACAGCAGTGGTGGCACGTGGCAGGGCCGCAGTCGCAACAAACATGACACATGGCGAGTGCGTTGTAGGGCTAACACGATGTGGGGTGAGCGTGGGCGAGTGCGGGCTGAGCAAGGGGTGAGCGTGAGTCGAGCGCAGACTGAGGCAGCGCGAGCCACCTTGGCATTGGGTGAGCGTTGACTGAGGCGGTGTGGGCGAGCTCGGCGCGGGTGATCGCAGTCATAGCCGAGGATAGGCAGGGTGATGACACGATCACGATGACGACGGCTGTGGCTGGCACGGCAGCACAGATTAGGGTTTCAACAAGGTGCCAAGTCATGGTGGCATTTTCATAAATATGTGGAAAGATAAAGAAAACAATAAAAATAAAAAGAAAACAAAATTTTTTCTCCCCCAATGAGGGATACCCCCCCCCTCGCCCCTTAGAAATAAAGGATAAAGGCCCACATGTTGGGTCCTATGGGCCTCTCTAGAAACGAGAGGTCCACACATAGGCCCACACACATACTAAAATATGGGCCAGACACAAGGCCCGACCATACGAACACGTAGGCCCACATACAAAGCCTTCAAAACAAAAAAGAAACCATAAGAACATGAACGAAGATAACATCAACCCCCCGAGACCTGTTGACTAGGTCGAATACTGGAAGGCCAGGTCTCTCCTTCAGCCCATGCCCCTCGAGCTAACTGAGAGCGGTCTTCAGTGCTAGTTTGTCCCCATCATGACTCCATAATAGGTTTCCTTGTCCATGTGGATGTCATAAACATTTATGGATCTAGTCTATCTATGATGCATTTGAAAAATGATTACTTAATATCCAAATTCAAACTTGAGGACCTCGGACCAGTTAGATACTTCTTGGGATCGGAGATCGCTCAATCTCAATTTTGGATTATCCTATGAAAGCATAATAATTTACAACTACTTGATGATTTGGACTTTTTGGAGCCAAGCTGAGTAAAATTCCTATGTATCCAAGGTAATAAATATATTAAGACACATTATAGAATTTTATTAAACTAGCTGCCTTTATTTAAACATGCAATGGATGACTAATGTATTTTAAAAAATCTTGCTCATATATTACTTATTTTTTTAAGAAGGATAGGAGAGATAAAAAAAAATCGGTAACCCTCCCAAAAATATTACTTTTATTGTGAACAAGCTTACCCACAAAATGGATAAGTGAGTTGATGTGCACTGATAACACCCTAAATTTGGTTTTTATTTCAAGCAACTTCACACAATTTTATGCATTTAATGAGATTAAAAGGGGTTGTTATCATATATTTACACGAAATTAATGTTTTCAAGTGATTTCTGTTTTTCCCCTAATTTTCTGTTAATTTTATGAATTTTTAGGGATTTATTTGAACTTGAAATAATTATTTTTAAATGAAAATGGCAGGTTTAATATTTAATTTCGAGGTTAATTAGTATGGGATGAATTTCTGAATTTTCTAGAATTTTCTGGAATTTTTAAGGATTTTTAAGATTTTATTGGAATTTTCTGCAATTTATTTGAGGAAGAAATAAATTTTTAATGAGGAAAAAGATATATTTATGAGGGAAAAATGAGAGTTAAAGTAATTTTCAAATTTCGGGGGAGCTTTCTTAAATTGGTGTTGCAATTACGCCCTTAAAAACAGCTCTCGATTGTGCGTGCAGGTGTAAATATATTATTTAAATAGTTACAGGGTTTTATTGCAATACATCAGTAATTTTTAATGATTTTATGAGAAGGAGGAGAGAGAGAGAGAATAGGATATATATGTAAATTTTTTTGGGCAGCGTCCTTTTGCATGTCTGCATTAAATGAGGGACTTGATTGCAAAATTCCAGGCCACTGTCTCTGGGAGGTAAGCTCACCTCCTGTGCTATGTATGCTAAGTGCATGCACGGAAGGTGACGTGGCATCTTATGAATGGCTTACGTTATAAAAAACATAGAGGTACATGCAAATCACTAAGTATTATATCGTTTTTATTATTATTTTCTTTATTTTTGATTCCAGGCCAAGGGGTATGTGGCGCAATGAGAATGAACCCGGCGCTTGAAGTTCAAAAGTCGTCAGCCAATGAGAAATCGACATGTCATTGTGTGTTATAAAAGAAAATAATTAAATAAATAGATTTAAATCCAATGGTTAAAATCGGTTTAAATTCATTTGTTCATTACTTTTGATCCTGAGGTCCGATTGAGATGATTTTTTATGGATTTGCTCGTCTTGATCCCCTCTTTCTATCTGTATGTTGGATTATTCAGATCAATCATATATTGATAGATAAAAATTAATTACTAAATGGGGGTAAAATGGTGATTTTCACCATGTAACCTAAGTATAAAAGCTGGATTTTGAGAGGGGGAGCTCATTCCTAATGGTGCGCTATCACAGCTGTAAGACTGAGAGGAGCTCCAGCTTGGATCAACCTATTTGGTACTTTTTCCTTCTTTGTATTTGAATTGGTTGTGTATTTTGGATGATGTTAGTTTAATTTCTTGATTGTTTTTCGTGATTCTGGTCTAAAATTCTAAATCGCTTGGCTTGAGTGGCATGTACAAGCACTTACTAGGATTGAGACGAGAAATTGAGAGATTTACCTAGCTATTCCAAGTGCACATTATGCCAAAAATATAAAAAATTCAATTTCTAGGAGATTAAATTCTCCTTTTTATTATCCAATAGAGTAGTTATGTTTGAATTATCAAGCCTACAAAACCAACCAAAACAAATCAAAATTTTCTCCTCTCAGCCTCTCTAATTGACCCCTTTGACCCTTTTCTTTGGATCAAAGAAGCCAATTTAGAGCCCCATATTCTTCTATTCCTCTCATCTCTCCTTCCTCCCTTTCTAAATTTCTCATTTAATCAGGGTGATTTGATCTTCATTGAAGATCAAATTAACTTTAATTAGTGTCAAATTATTTAATTAGATCATCAATTGATTTAACTTACTAGCTTCCCTTGGATGATACCCTTTACTTATTAATACACATCTTAAGTAGGGTTTTTATAAATTTTTTTGTATAAGCTGAAATTGACAACGATAAGGGATTAAAATTTAGTAAAACTTACCCCTATATTTGGCTTATCATGCACTTACATACACCCTATCATGTTGCCTAGTACATTAAACCTGATCGAAATATATGTGGCTAGCAAGCCAATCACACATTCCACATCTCGTTCTATTTCATTAATAGAACATATTCATTATAGTGCACGTGTGATGTTTATAATGAAGTCTATGAATATATGATCAGACCTAGTGAATTATCATGAGATCGTAATACGGAGATCACTAGTCATTAAGCATGTGCCCTAAATATTCCTATTTAGAGGATACACAAGTACGACATTGAAGTATCTAGATATAATAACACTATATACCCTCGTATGATGACTATGGCCGGTCTTGTAGCCATTAGTGTGGAGACGATAAGGATAGATAGTGGGTGCTCTTTAGTGGAAAGAGGTCACTGAATTGATCTGTACAAATCCCTGAATGGTATCATACCATACTGTCAATCAAGTCAATTTACGTCACGGTTGTGTAAGTGGTCCTTAGACCTGAGACACCAAAGACGTCTTGTGGACGGATAGTTGTACTTTGACTATGACCAATGTGTTTGTAATCATGGGATTCTAAATAGTCTTAGGTCGGGTGCATCATGAAGTTCATGATTAAGTTGTCAAGATGGGATCGTCCACCATCTATAAGAGGTGACAACTCAAGGAAGACGATGCGATGAAGTCCTTGGCCAAGGCAGTGAAATATCGGGAGAAGAGTTCTCCGATGATTTCCAAATGCATCACCACTACTCAGATGACCGATTAGGGTTTGACAGTTGACAGTACCCTAATTCTTCCTTGGAGTGTCAAGTATATGAGGGACTATACATACACGGTAACCGATGACGAACAAGTTCTGACACAACACGGACGGCCGGGATCGACGGCGTGCAGTGCACCACAGGGCGACGAAGAGTAACACGTAGTTTGACGGGGAATGCAGGATGTATGTTTATGAAGAAAATAACGAGAAGTACGGCTGTAACTGAAATAGGTCGGTGCACTGAAAGAGTTCCGTACGCGTCACGTACGATCCGACTCCCAATGACCCAATAGATCAATCGATGGACACCGGGTTGGAGGGCATCCTTGATCCAACTACCTATCCCAGAAACGAGGGGGGTGGGTAGGGAAAACAAGAAGAGTTTCTACCCCACAACACGGTATGCGGGTAAGACGAAGGCGTGGTCCGAGGGTAAAGCACGTGAATAAAGTATGTCAAGAAATAATGACGTGCGAGATGCGGATAGCGGCGTGACCTGCGGACGGGAGTCCGGTAGTCGCGGTGGTCGAAGCCGAGTTTTGATTGGCGTAGCGGACCCAACCGGCGGGGCGAGGAGTTGAGCTGGGGCGGGGCCGTCTGTGGCGCGAGAACACCGAGCAGGCACGATCGGCGACGGACGACGGGCAGGCACCCCAGTAGCGTCGACAGCGGGTGGCGGCAGCCGAGGTACTCTACGACGCCGAAGTGAGCGCCGAGTAAGTGATATCGGCAGCGGAGGCAGGCGTGCATGCTGGGAAGCGAGGCTAGCGGGCGGTGGCCGCCGCGGCATCTGGCAGTACTGAAGAGGGCGCCGGGCGGGCGCACCCGACGGTGCCAGGCGGGTGGACGCACCGAGTACCGGCGGGTGTTGCACTCGGAGGCGCCGAAGAGGGAACCGAACGAGCGCGTTGGCTGCAAGTGGCAGGCTGGCGGCACCGGGTGTCGATGCTCGGTGGGCGGCGGTGGCGGCGTGTCGATGGCGCGAAGAAGTCGTCGGCGAGCGCGTCCGGCGGTTGGAAGCTGGTGGGCACGGCCGGCAAAGGCGGCTGCGAGCGGCTGACGGCGGCCGAGTCGGCGGCCGTAGTGGGGCAGCGACGGCGTCGGCCACGGCGAGCGGCAGTGGCAGCACCGGCGACAGCGGCGGCGTCGGCGGCTGAAGGCCGAAGCCCTAAGGCCTCTTCGATGGACGAAACTGCCCCTTCGAAAAGGCGTTTTTACCTTCGATGCCCCCACTTAAATCCGAGTCACACGGAGTTAACTCAGTGTGACTCATCGGACTTAGATCCGGGTTGGACTGAGTTGACTCAGCGCCCGAAATCGGTCAGGCGCGCCGAGTCAACTCAGCGTCTAACCCGGCTCGATCGTGCCCCGCGCCTAGGTCGTTGGGCGGCGGCGGCGGCAGGCAGGACAGGCGGAGCGGCGGCCTGGCAGCCTGAAGGGCACCCTGTCGAGCGTCGGGGAAGGTTCTGTAGGCCGTCAACGGGCGGTCGGCTGGCCGGAAGCTTGGTTCCGGCGTTGGTCAGCAGCGGGCGACCGGTGGTAGACGACAAGCAACGATGACCGACGACGAGGTGCGGCGTTGGATGCTCTGAACGATGACGGAGATGGACGAGGGTGACGACAGTGGCGGTCTGCAGGCGACGAGGCGGGCGCTCTCTCCCCCTCTTTAAGGAAACTCCATGCTAACAACTATGAAAACTCGTTCATCTTCAAAAATTCTCCCCCTCTCCTCTAGGGCTGGCTTCTCTTCTCCTTTTATAGTGGGAGAGAGGGGACCCTAGGGGAGACCTGTAATTAGGGACACCCCCCTAATCGGGCCGTAAACGACAGGTCAGAGTACGACGGAAGGGCCGAAACACAGAGGCCCTCCCCAAACAAAACACAACGAAAAGAGTTCACAAAAGTGCAAGGAAAATAGAATTGGGGACGCCTTCTCGTCACGCCGTGTACTTGAAATCTAGGTTCTTCTCGTCAACTCGAGCTTCGTGACGTGGCTGCTGACGTGCTGGCGCGGGTTGACTTGGCGGTTCCGGTTGCGGATGGTCCCCCATCATCCTCCCCCGGTGGGGGGGAACTCGGCTCCAATCAGTTTGAGCCGATGATACTGTCCAAGGGCTGGATGAGATCCGGGCAAAGCCACCGTAGGTCCTCCTCCGAGATCTTTCCCGATAGCCCGTGTGATAAACGAGAATGCTTATGTTGTGGGCATCCCCTCTGACTGGGGGATCAGTTCCACCTTTAACGTAAGTGACCTAACCCCATATCTCCCTATGCCAGAGAGTCTGAGAGACCTAGAGCCTCACACCCCCACTGGCCTGTCGAATGATGCAAGTGAGGGACCCCACCCTTCACCACCAGTTTTACCCCCTTCCGTACCAACCCCCCCGAGGCATGAGCATGTCGAATTTGTATTGCAAGAAGTAATTAACGCTGCAAGGGGGCAAGGTGGATCGCAAGTTCCTTGTTCATTGGCAGGGCCAACCGTCGAGCGAGGATGCGTGGGTTTTGAAGGACGATTTACGGCGGCTGCGGCCGGAGCTCGTCCAGCCCTTGGACGAGATCATCGGCCCAAACTCGTCGGAGTCGAGTTCCTCCCACCCGGGGAGGATGATGGGGGACCATCCACCAGCCGAAGCTCAAGATCGACCCGTTGCGACCCGCGAGCGACCACTGCGTGAAGCTCGAGCCGACGCGAAGGACGCGGAATTCAAATATACGGCTTGAGGAGGGAGTTCCCCCGATCATTTCCTTTTTTTGCCTTTTGGATTTTCATTATCGTGTTTTTGGGAGGGCCTCCGTGTTTTGGCCCTTCCGTTACGTTTTAAGCTGTATTTTGTTTTACGGCTCGATTATGGGTTTTCTCCCCCTAATTACGAGCCGACCCCTAGGGTTCTCCACTCTCCTCCTATAAAAGGGAGAAGGGGTGCCCTAGAGGAAGTCGTTGTCGTTATTGTTTTGTTGAAGAAAAGAGAATGAGTGTTGTTGTTGACGTTGATCGTGAGTTGGTCGCAGATCGTTAGGGAGGAATCCTCCCATTGGAGAAGGCCTGGAACATAGGAGGGGAGACAAGGGAGCGCCGCCGCCGGCCAGACCGCCAGCCCTCTGAACGAACGGGCGAGTTGCTAGCGTCGGCCGTCGCCATTGACTCACCTCCGTCGACGCCCTTGGCTGAGCCCCGCCGTGGACGACGGCTGGGCGCTCTTCCGGTGCCTGCTCTGTTTCCCTCTCAAGCGTTGCCCCGAGCCGCGGGCGCCTCCACGTCCTGTGGCCGCCCGAACGTCACCAGCTGCCCCGAAACTGCCAGGGCGAGGGGTCCGCCGCCATCGGAGGCCTTCGTCAAGGGCGGTGGCGACGATTCGCGCGCCGAAACAACTCGGCGCGCCAAACCGATTTGGCCGACCGAGTCGCGACCGGGTCACGACTCGGCCGTCCTGACTCTACCAGAACCGAGTCAACTCGGTTTTAAAAGAAAAGGGCAGTCTCTGAAAATAGTGGTCGTGGACAGGGGCATTTCCGTCATTGCGCCTCGAGAGCGAGCTAGGCCTCACCGACGAGCCGCCGCCACCGACGCCGTTCCCGGCCGCCTCCCCGCCGGCCGCCGCCACCATCGTGACCGGCCACCACCCTCCCTGAACGCCACCCTCACAGCCACGCCCTCGCCTCTGGCCGCCACCCCGACTGCCGCCATCCCCTCGCCCGCCACCGACGCAGCCCGTTCACGGTGACTATCGAGGCCCCCATCGCCATTGGCCGCCGCCGTCCCGTCCCGTTGCCACTACGGCCACTCCACTCTCCAGTGCCGCTATCCCGCCACCCTTCCTGACGCCGCCCTCTCAGCCCACACCCCACCTCCACCCGCCGCTCCGGCCGCCGATGCCACCCGCTCACGGGTCCGTCGAGCCCGCCCTCCCCCTGCCTCTGGTCTCCGCCGCCCACGTCGCCCTTGCGGCCTCACTGCCCGCCGGTGCCGCTGTCCCGCTGCTCGCCCGCGCCGCCCCCACGCGTTGCCGTCACGACCGCGCCGCTCGCCAGTGCCGTCGTCGTGTCGCCCGCCAGTGCCGTTGCCGCAGCATTCGCCACCATCGGCGCCGCCCTGCCCGTTGTCGACGCTGCCCACCGCTATCCGCTGCCTACGCTGCCCTCCACCGACGACGCCGTTCGCCCTAACCAGTTTGCGCCAATCGCACGGCTTCGATCCACCGCGGCCTCCCGAACTACAGTCCCGTAGGTCAACTCGCTACCCCCCTTTTGAGTATCATTACTTCTTCCTATACTTTCTCGTGTGTTCCTCTGCCGAGGGCTACCCGTCGTAACCTACCTGCTCCGTGGGATTGGGGAGGGACCCATCGTGCCATCCCAATTCGCCCCCTTAGCCCGGGAATATACAGTCTGATCAGGGATACCCGCACCGTCGGTGTTCCTCGTGATCAAACGGGTCATTGGGAGTCCGACCATACGCAGCGCGTACGGAACACTGCCCGGCCCTCGCCCTACTCGATTGTGGGATGTGCTTCTCATTGTTTTCTCGATTTGCATCATCTTGCATCATCCATTGAAATTATCCCGTGCTGACCGTCCCCTCGCCCTACTCGGTTGTGGGATGTACTTCTCATTGTTTTCTCGATTTGCATCATCTTGTATCATCCATTGAAATTACCCCGTGCCGACCGTCCGCTCGCCTTATGCTGCAATGCGAGCCGCCGATCCCGGCTGAGCGTGTTGCATCAGGTTCCATGAATGAGTCGATACACTTTCTTTTGTATCTTCTAGAGCACGAGGTGTAGCTTGGCACTCCATGTGTTGGAGAATCAATCTATCGATTGGGTTAAATTGATCCGACATAAGGCGATGTATCTATATGTTAATCAAGGTAATTGATTTGAAAGGCCAATAAAGGTTATTAGGTTGCTAGAGTTATTTTTTAGACTGATACATGGGCCTAGACGGTCACATGGAAATGGTATTTTGGACGTCGAAAGATATACTTAAGTTTTGGGGGGTTTTATGAAAAATGTCCACTCAGTATAAATAGGGGAAGGCCTTGAATGAAATGCACCTAGGCCAGAATTGTTCAGGGGTCGTTCCCCTTATTCTCCCTTCTTCCCACACACCCCCTCCACTTCCGATGTGATCGGGACGGCGTAATGACGACAATTTGCAAGTGCCAGTAAGCTCCCCTTCTTCTCCAATGCTTCTCCCCACACACCCAAGACATCACGAACACACTTGATGGATCTCAAAACTCACTATCTTTCAATCAGCCCACACAAGTGGGAAGCAAATTCAAGATTAATTTCACAGTGATCCAAGCCTCTATTTATAGATCAGAACATATGGATGGAAATAGGAGGAGAAGACTATGCAGTGCTGAAAATTTCATTTCAATTGGAGATGTAGATCAAAAGATATGGCCGTTTGAAGTTGGAGCAACCCTAGCCCTCGATTTTTCTCTCTACTTGTCATCCGCTTCCTCGTTTTCCATTTTTGATTAAACAGCACATTGTTCCACGTTTATGCATCTCCTCATCTTTCGCTCACAAATTTCTCATCTTCTGTGCTAAGACTTCTCGTCTGTAACGCCATATGTACCTATCTTTGAAAAAGACAAAAAGAAAAAAAACAAAAAAGATGAAAGACAATAAAAAAAAGCGTTATTCTTTCTCGAGGCTGATGTGGCAGTGCGTTAGTCAAAAAGTCAAAAGTCATATTTTGTCTTTTTCTCCCTTGGCCCACTCACTCATTTATTGCAAAAATGACTTCTTTTTTAATTCGTCCACATCACCCCTACGTCAGAAAATTCAAAATTATTTGTCAATTATAATTGCAATCATTGCTTCATGAATCATGAAGCAAAGATTGTGTGGTGAAATGATTGGCTGTCACAAATCATCAGTGTTAGCTGTGATTCATCGCCGTTCAACAAATTGAACGGTGACACATAGTGGCGCGAGATCAAGGGCAAAAAATATTTTAAAATTCACATTAAAAAATAAAAGGCTAAAAGTACACATAAATATATATTTCAACTTAGAAAACTCATACCTTTCCAAATTTAATGTCAAAAAATTCCATAAAAATTATATTCTGTCCCAAAAATTATATTCTTTTAGAATGTATTGTTAGAAAAATCTCAAAAATGCATAAAAGTGCAGAAAAATCATAAAATCATTCTAAATATATATTTAATCATTTTAAGCTAGATAACATGCAAATATGAGTGATTTAATGCAAATAGACATGTAAATATGATCATATTAAAGTAATAAATATGTATGCTATCAGTCATCTTTTGTATTTTTGAGTTTGATCAATAAAAATATAAAGATACTCATTATGTAAATTTATCCAGTGATGAGTATGGATCATCTCCACAGGGAACTTCAAATAGCAATTAATGAGATGAAATGAGATACATACTAAATACTGAGTTGAGCAACGAGAAAATGCAAGGCAAACCGTGATAACTAGTGCTATAATTATGATGATTATAATAGATCATAGATGGTGAAAATAAGATTTTAGAAGATTGAGTTCTCTAGATGGTGACTGTGTAATTTGGAAGGGATGGTCCGTCTTATGTATAAGAGGCGATTGACCTTAGGAAGAAGATGCATCAAATCCTGGCCAAGGTAGCAGTAGGGATCGGCAAATGTCATCCGTCACGTCACGCGTCACCGTGATGGGCACATGACGGATGACGTGACGGTGACGATGACGAATCCGATGAGCTGTGACGGTGGCTGACGCGTGACGGGTTGCCTGTGATGGTGACGTGATGGTGACGGGGTTGTCCAAACGCATGACGTGACGAATAGTCCGTCATGGATGATGTCCGTGATGGAATTTTAATACAATTGTATTTTATTACAAAATAGATTGTAATAATTAAATTGTTTAATATGAGAGGCATGGTTTAATATGTTATGATAATCAAATTATTGACCTAAAATTTCGAACGTAGGTAATTTATTAATTAAGTTCTTGACTGAAAAATCAAAGTATATAATGAATAATTTGTTGACAGAAAAGTGAAGACATTTATATATTTTTTAATTTGTTGCCACTTGTCATCATTAACGCTAAGTCCAGTAAAATTGAATAAATTTTTCTACAGATTTAAAATTTTTGGTTACATTTAAATAATGAATTATCTGAGAACAAGAATTTATTAAATTCATATCCTGTTGAAAAAATGTAGTATTTACTGTCTTATATTTTAATATATTAGGATATCAAAATTGTTGACGTCATATAAGTAACTTAATATTTAAGTGCTTGGTTTGGAATTGAAATATATAGCTAAAATATCTTGGGAAAATTAGAATTTTTTTATAGCCTTTGTTTATTTAATATGGAAAAATATGTCTCACCCCAAGGGAAAGTGAAATAATAAACGGTAGGATCAGAGCAGATGGTAGAATAATTTTAACATGGTATTGATATGATAAAAGATATATAAAATGTCACATTTTAATATGAAAAATATGTCTCATCTTTAAAAGCTGTAGTATGTTTCGTCACAAATTAAAAATAAACATTAATTAACCACATCCAATTCAATCAACTTTATAAACCTTCGAAATGAATAATAGTACAAAATTTAGTCATCATGAAAAGTTGCACTAATGTTAGGTTGGAATTTCTTGCTATAACTTATGGAGTAAGTTAATTGTTTTAGATAAGCAAATCAGAATTGAACATATTATAATGATTCAACTTAGGTGACCAATCAAGTGTTTGATCAGAATAACTTGGTTCAACCTAGTCAACCATGTGAAAAAGATTTATCTTTATTTTCTTCAGAGTTTTTTTTTTTGGTTTATGTAATAAAAAAACAGTACTCAAAATGGAACTTATGGAATAAATAAACTTGAAGAAACATCTGAAAACCCCTACAAACAGGGAAAAGCTATAGGCCATTCTGGAATTACTTATAAAATAAATTTGCAGAACTAAAAAAAATTAACGCAATCTGGTACAAAGGTTTCAAATAGCCTTTTCTTGTTTGATCCTAATATTGAGGCAAACCAAATGATCAATAATTCTCTATTATCTTGCCACGCCAAGTAGTGGCAAAAAATTCCCATCTTCTCTCTATGTCAGTCTTTTGCTAAACAGCGTCGCAAAAAATACTATAGGCAATAGATAAGATGCCTGACGATAACTATCTCCACTTAGAGAGGCGAGTTCAATCATTATTTTCCAAGGAGTTGGAAAAAAGATGCTCACTACTTTTGTTAAAGAAGTACATATTTCAAAAGTTAACAGACCTTAGATATGTTGTTCAACCATTTATGCGGGTTTTTGAAAAGAACATCCCACAGAAGGGCAGATGAATCATATTTTGCGTAAGTCGAACAAGTTGATGAGAAAGATAAATAAAAACGATCCGATAATTGAGAAAAATATGTCAATAAAGTTTGTAAGAAACTGCGTAGAGATTGAAAATTTTAAGAGGTTGATATCCGCTAGAAGAGCTGCCCTGAGGTTCATCGCTCCTTTGGTTTTCCTTTTCGCGGGATAGTTCAAGGAAATAACTGATGCTGTTCACGGTAACCTGAAATAATATATGGAATCAAAGGTGAAAAATTACTTCTCTTTCTCCTAGGAAATGAAGTTCAGTAAAAAACGCTAGGAATATACGTCACAAATAGAAATGGAGAGGAAACTTCATGAATAAAATCATCAGACTATCACGCTTAAATGTAGACACATACAATGATCTAAATAATTGAAAATTATAAAATAAATTGGATCACGACGAAATACTATTTTATCCTCCTCATCCGTAATACTGTTTCTTAAAAAAAATTATGCACACAGACTCGCGTCCTTATGATCATCCTGATAGCAAACTATAGACGATGACAAGGACATTAATTTAGATAAATGAAAAATTTTAGATAGGCATTCTAAATTATGTCATGATGGTCATGCCATGATTGTTTTATTGAGACTTGAAAATAAAAAGATAGCAACAGATAAATCACATTACAGGTTAATAGCGTACCTCATGAGCGCCAATTTTGGTCTGACTCGAAGCAAAAAATTTCTCAATCAAACTGTTATGGAGCCTGAAAATTGTTGTAAAATTGCTCACTCACTAATCTTCATCGTCAGGAAAGTCTTCCACCCTATCTTCATCGCACAGCTGAGCGTTCTTGGCACGTAACCAACACTTCACTGTAACCAAGAGCTCAATGCTTTCAGCACAAAGATGTGCCCGCTTGAAAGTGACAAATGCATGTCCCGCCGAGAATAAACGTTTTGCTGGCGCAATGGTTGCGCATATTGAGAGGAATTCTTGCGCAACTGTAGAAAGCCGTGGGTAGGTTCGTGCACCAATACGTGCCCACCATCCCAATGCTGTCTCGTTGTCCTTCCTCTCCGTTGATTGCAGATACGCCTCCAATTCCTCGGCTGGAGTTGGTACTCGTCGTTCCTTTTCTCTAGCTGGTGCTACGCCATCGTTGTTCTGCAAGCCAGTCCTCATCCTCGAGGTCACCACATATCAGGTCTTGCTCACCTTGTTGGGACATAAGTCGGCGGACAAATGCCTGTGCTTCTAGAATGCCACTAGAGTCAAGTGACTCTCTGTTGTTGAAAGGGTCCAGAATTGTAGCTGTCATCGTTGCACGATTTTTTGAAATCATCCTCTCATATTTTAACATCTTTGACTTCATGCTCTCACAAGCTTTGCGGATGGACGAAATTTGTGCAACAGTCATCCTTCTTCCCGATGCAAAAATTGTAGATATATCAAACTTCAGCAAGATTGTGTCGATATGTCGCATCAGTGCCTCCAAGATGCGGATCACTTCCACGACTCTCACTGTCTTTGAGCCACTCACGTATTTTGTCGTTTGATAAAAGTGCCCTAAAATGTCGCGGAAGTCTGCCAATATTTCCCACTCCTCACGTGAGATTTTGATGTCCTTATTGGTCACCGACATGATCTGTAACGCCATAAAAATTGACGACTTCTCTCTTCTCCAATGTAGCATGCAACATGTCATTCGTACTGTTCCATCGCGTCGGGCAATCTAACAGAAGTTGGTTGTGATTCTTCCCCATGTCGTTGCATGTCTTCACGTACTGTTGTCGTCATTGTGTCGATGCTTGGATACTTGTCACTAATTGCCGAACACTGGCAATCGCATCTCCCAAGATGAGGCTACTATCATGGCTGACCATTTCTGCATGACTTGCTGCAACATCTCGCGTGGAGTCCAAGTCGTCTGTATCAGCTTCGTAATCAGGTTCATACGTTACATCCGATGTGATGCTGTCAGTAGTCTTAGGAGGATGTGTTGTCACTGATACATGTAATGACTGTAGTGCAACCTAGACGATGATGTTCAACACGTGGGCAGCATAAGGGACATGTCAGTCCTCAGTGAAACGGTCGTCAATTGGCTTCAGTTCCTTTGCGAGCAGCGCTACCATCCGCCCGTTGCTTGATGCATTGTTGGTAGTGATTGAACCAACCTGCATGATAAAATTGTTAGCCTTTCAATACGGTAGTACAAGCCTAAATTGAAGCCAGATTAGGAGATGTCAACCTTCATCTTCAAGCCGAAGTCTTCCAACACTTGGATCACTATTGCACTCATATTCTCGCTGCTGTGTTTGCCGACTAGCTCGCGTATAGCAAGTACACGTTCGTATAGTTACCACCGGTTGTTCACCCAGTGAACCATGATGCCGAGAAGACCACCGGAATTCTCAGTGGTCCATGTATCAACCTTTAGGGAGACCCTAGGAACATTTGCTAATAAATGTATGAGCTTTCCCTTCATGTTCCCATATAGCTTACGCATCGCATCCTTTATTGCCTTCAAACCTGGCGGGTCAACTTTCATCTCCGCGGCGTACTTCCACATAAATCTGAACCCCACGTTGTCTACTATAGCCCACGGGGAGTCCGTGAGACAGACGAATTGCACTATAATCTCCTTAGTCTTTTCCAGCATTTTCTTGACGGCACCACCCTGTCCATACGCCTTAGTTATTGTACGTTGATAGAGATTAGTCCCCTTCATCTCATGGTGTATTCTGCTATGGCTGCACTCCAGATGCCTCCAGAAGACGTTCGTAGACCCGTCTTTTCGCCGCTTCAACCTATTGCGCAATGGGTCAACTTTTTGGTTGCGGCATAGTAGGCACGCCCACATGCATGACCCTACCTCCATGAAGTATCACAATATTTCAGCCTTCCCTTTACGTTTGGGCCGTGACGGCCCTACCACCGGTAGGGTCGTTTCTTGTATGTCCTCATCCGAGGACTCTACGGCCAAGTCAACGCACTCATCGCCACTTGAAGTGCCCATTGCCGACTATGTCCTAGGGAAACAGGTGAAAGAACTCATTTATTCACTCATAAAATTATCTTCAAATGAACTAAGGATGCCATGCCATCTATTAGCGTATCTGAAAAAACATACCTTTTCAAAGAAGATTCAACATCCAATCTCCATGTGTCTTACAGTCATTAACTTTTCATCCTCCTTTCTAATAATGATATAATTGAAAGATATGGATCCTTCATCTATGATTTAAAATTTGTGTCTAAAGTGTTGAAGCTTTTCACATTTCACAAACGTCTAATGAAATTGTCAAGTACTT
This sequence comes from Wolffia australiana, assembly GCF_029677425.1. Taxonomy (NCBI): domain Eukaryota; kingdom Viridiplantae; phylum Streptophyta; class Magnoliopsida; order Alismatales; family Araceae; genus Wolffia; species Wolffia australiana. The sequence continues at coordinate 10,821,185 of NC_135842.1, forward strand.
GTAAGGCATTTGCAAGAATTTTCTGCAAAAAAATGAAAACTAATTAGACAAGCACATGTCAAAACATTCATTGACAAGATTTATGTTAAACACGCCATTTCAGTTGGCAATAAAATCGACACAATTCATGGTGCTTTGCTTACCGTGAGGAAAAAGAGTAGCCTAGACATAAGAACGCGAAAATAAGAGTGGGATATAAGAGTGAGAAACAAGATCAAGGAGAAAAAAGAACGACGAGAAGGAGAGAGAGATAGAAGAAATAAAAATAAGTGACAAAGAAAAGAAAAAGCAGAAGAATGAGAAAAAGCGATTGGAAAAGAGTGTGGAAAAAGAGAGGCGAAAGAGAGTGGTAGAGAAGATTGAGAAAAAGAAAGATGGAAGAATAAGAAAAATAGTCTGAGAGAGAAGAATGAGAAAAAAGACAGAGAGAAGAGAGAGAGGAGAGAATGGGAGAGAGTGAAGAGAGTGTGGGAGTGAACAGAGAATGCAAGAGAAGAGAAGAGAGAACGGAGAAAATGAGAGAGAGAGGAGAGAGTGTGAGAGTGAAGAGAGAATGAGAGACAGTAAGAGAGGAGAGAGTGAATAGGGTGTGAGAGTGAAGAGGGAATGACTAATAGTAAGAGTGGTGAGAATGAAGAGGGTGTGAGAGTGAAGAGAAAATGAGAGAGCGTAAGAGAGGTAAGAGAGAGGGTGCGAGAGAAGAGAGTATGAGAGTGAAGAGGGAATGAGAGAAAGTAAGAGTGGAGAGAATGAATAGGGTGTGAGAGTGAAGAGGGAACGAGATACAGTAAAGAAGAACAAGCCATACATAAAATAAATACGAAAAAGATCAAAACCAAACAGGACTACAGGAGAGCTGAAGAGTGTACCTTATCAGGATTTGAATCCGATGGCCACTTTGCCAGTACCTTATCAAAGCTCAAAAATCCTCCAAGATCAAGTTGGTTTTTCTTTCTCCGAAAAATTGCTAGAACTTCATTCGGGCTCAAATCCTACTGAGCGGACGTCAAGAGGCGAGGCATTTTTTCCAAAAATTTAGCGAGCCATTCATAAAATAAAGAAGAACAATATCAAAAGCAAATAAGAGAGCTGAAGGGAGTACCTTATCAGGGATCAGAAACGTCGTCGCCTCGTCTTCAAAAAAATAAGGGATCTAAGAAAAAATAACACCCATTTAATTTCCTTCCAGATCAGTAAGAATATCCAATTGAAATGCGACAAGGTAAATAGAATAATTGGAGAATGAATTTTACATCTATTCCCTTTCCCTAAAAAATCAACAGAACTCAAATGGGGATCTAAGATGAAGATCAAGCCAATTTGAAATAATCCGATCTTATTAACTGTCAGAAATTCTGCTTGCATGATTGTGAATTTTGATGATTTCCTCAGTGAAGCACCGGGTTAGAGATTAATGTGAATCAAAGAGAGCAGGCATAAGAACAGATCTTATCAAATCGAAAATGAACACAATCTGGTAAATTTTAGGCGATTCTGCCGGCTGTATCGTAAAAGTTGAGGGCTTTCTCGAGGAAATCATTGGGACTTTCTCTCTAGATAAAATCACACAGGAAAGTGACATACCAAAGATTGACCGCAAATCAGGGTCAATTTCATTTCTTGAGGAAACCCAGAAGAATGCAACAACTGGGAAATCCGCAGAAATCAGAAAAAAGCTCGAAAAGTACCCGGATTTGGTGATTTGAACAAGAACAGCCCCGTTACGCTTCCCTCTTCTCTTGGGTCGGCAAAAGCGGGGTTGCGTGGGAATTCCTCTGGCAAATCTGGGGCGGATTATTCTAATTGTTTGGCTGGCGGAGCCCTCGTCGATGAATCTCTCTGCTCCAGGCTTCAACCTAACATCCAGGGGGCTTCAACCCTTCTACGGCAGAGAAGAAGACAATGAATTCGACGGAGAGAAGAAGAGGAGAATATACGCTACATAGTAAGTGAAATAATAACATATCATTAGAAGTAATAATAATAAAAATTATTATTTGACATAATTTTGTAATTTCCGTCACTAGTGATGGTGACGTCATCATCGTGACGCTGATGTGACGAAACAAGGATGCGAGGACGCGTGACGGGTCCGTGATGGATTTTTTGAAAATCCTCAAACGCTAGACGTAACGGTGATGTGACGAACATTTCGTCACGTCACCGTTCGTCACAGCTCATCATCTGTCCCGTCACGTCTGGGGCGTCACCTCCCGGACGTGCCGTTTCCTAGGTAGCAGGGATATTGGATAAGGTGTTCTCCAATGATCTTGATGGAGCGTGCCATCCACTCCATCAGACGTCTTCGGAGCCGCCATCATCATCGTCATCGACGACCACCCCGATCGGCATGCCAAGGCGAGGGTAAAAACACTCGAGTTGAAATACCCCGGGAGAAAGCACGTGTTAGGCGTTATACCGTGTTCGTGTTTTCATGTTTGTCGTGTCCATGTTTGTTGTGTCATGTTCGTGTTAGTCATATGTTGTGTTGTTTGTGTCATAGAGTCGAGGTCATCTATGTATTTTGTTTTAAAAACAAAGGGGAAGTCCCTACGTATAAGAACCACCCCCCGGTAAGGGCACCAGGACCCTTACCAAGGGATAGTGTGCCCTTGGTAAGGGCCATCGTGCCCCAATATAAGGGGCACGATGGAGCCCTAACCATCAGACCAAGTTTTATTTCTTGTGATTGAAGTTTCATTCAAAGCCTGGTATCACGAAGGGGAAAAAGAGAGGGAAAGAAGAGGGGAAGGAGGAAGGTAGGGGAGGTGAAGGAGAGGTTCCGTAGGCCAAGATCGGTATGCACCTATGTCGCATGTGCGTGACAGCCTGACGACACCACGTGATTCCCTACCTCGACGCCAGCGCTAGTGTGAGCCACCGTGCTAGGCGATTACACCTTGACTGGTTTCGTTGATCTTTCCGCGCAGTCTGTACAACTCGTCAAACTGACACGCATGGTCATCTAGCACCTGCACGGTGCACGTCCAGTCATCCTGCATTTGACAAGCCCCGCCGAAGATCCATCCTGCCGCACTGTACAACTCAGCCCGACACTGTTGTGCGACCAGGCTTCTCGCTGCTACGACACACAACTTTGGGGCGACTGCACCGCGATGTGCCTACGGGAGATTTCCACCACCCGATCCCCACACAGCATCCCCGGTGCTGCAGCGATTAATCTTCCCATCTGGAGTGCTAATGCCCACGCTAGCCTCCAGTACGCCCGTGGCGCATTGCCGTCGCACTATCTCCTCCTTGTCCTCGATTGCCCCAATGACAGCTCCAACGCCACAATTCCGCCACCTGTCGAATGATGTTGTGCTAGTCTCTGGCACGCCTCCACCATACCTGCTCGCACTGCCCACTACACTAACGATTATATCAACGACGGGCGACACCATTGACGAGGTATGCCATTCACCTTACTCGTCAATTATATTGCCATCTTTAGTATATTTTTTATTGCACTTCACCACGCTCGATTCGATTAGGTGAGAGTTTAACTACCGAGACCTACAAATTGAGTGAGTTCCTACGTACGGGTCGAGCCCCTCCATTACGTGTGAGAGCCAACAGAATTATTTTGTTCAGTGCCGTAGTTGCCGTCGTTGCTCTGATGAGGGTCAGAAGGTCACCACCATCATCACTGGTCATCCGCCTTGGAGCTCGGAGCTTGGCGAATCCCCACGAGTCAGGCCTGCATGTACACACTGCCTAGGGCACTACATTCCCATAGTTACATTCCCCTTAGGGAATATATCTGTCGCATGACATTAGAGACGACGTCCAGCATCATCTTAGTATCAAAGCATCGTCTCGGTACCCCACTGGGCGATGTCCTCGAAGACATCCAACATCATCTTGGTATTAGAGCATCGTCTCGGTACCCAACCGTACGAGATCCCCGATGACGTCCGCCATCATCTTGGTATCAAAACATCGTCTCGGTACCCCACCAGACGATGTCCTCAAAGACATCCAACATCATCTTGATATCAGAGCATCATCTCTACACCCATCGGATGACGTCCCCGACGACGTTCGGCATCATATCCCCATTACAAATTAGTTCTAACTGAATGAGAGATTAGGGTTTGATGACTAACTACACTATAAGACATTTGAGAGGTGTGAACATACGAAGGATTATACATATATGGTAAACGTTGATGGCAAAGGTTCCTAAAGAGAGTTGAAACACTAATATGTTTCTTCTAGAACACAATGTGTTTCTTGGCACCCACTAGATAGGAACTTAACCTATCCATTGGATTACATTGATACTTTATTACTTAATATATATGTTGATATAGTTAATTAGTAATGTTGTCCAATAAATTTATTTGGCTACTAAAGTTATTAAGTAGATTGATACATGGGCCATGACGGTCGCATGCATAAGCTTAAATAATGTTGGTACATATACTTTATTCATATGGTATTTTTTTGGAAAGTTCTTGAATAAGTATAAATAAAAGGATGTCCCCATTTTAGGTGCCCATACCAGCCAGATATGCCTTTGCTTTCTTCTATCCTATGCCACTCCCATAACAACCATACTAGAAATCATGTGTCATTCACATATCTTCAAGAAGAGTTGTAGAGGGATAGGATATCCACGAGTCCTTCGATCATGTGAATATGGCTATAGGCTGGACACATGGAATGCTTGAAGACATTTTCCGAAGGAGAAAGTCAAGGTGGAACAAGTTCCCCAAAAAGTAACTTTATTACTCTTGCTTATCAGGAAAATTATAAATTTATTATTACTTTTGCTGCATTGCAAAATATTTTTTTAATCATTGAAATATTTTTTTAATAACCTAAAAGAGAAATTGGAGAAGACATTTTCCAATGACCCTCATTACGGATCAGTACTATTGGAATGAAAGATCTGGGTTTCATGGTTTACCATACTCTGTCATTTGGGACTCTAGCATGATTGAATGATTATACATGTTTAGTAACCAATGAAAGTAAATGTTCCATAAGAAAGTTCTTTTACTATTTTTTATCTTCTAGAGAAGGAGTGTAGCTTGACACTCCGCATGCTGAATAAGTTATGTATCCATTAAGTGAAATCAATCCTTCAATAATTAATTTATATGCCAAAAATATTATGGTTATTACTTAGTCTATTCCTAAGGAGATGCCTACATTCCACTATGTCTATATAAACCATACATAAAATATAAAGTGAATAGGAGATTTATTTACAAGTTTTATTGTAATTCGTCATCACAATTAACTTTGGTCAAATCAAATAATATGTATGTTTTAATCTCGCTCAGGGATTTATATACTACAGAATGAAGTCATCTCCTCAGGTTCTGACATTAATCTATAGGATTAATAAAATAGCTAGAAGAGGGGATGAATAGATTTTCAAGATAATAAGACAAGTAAGATATTATCATTATTATAAGTTTGTTTAAACTCTAGGTAAGAACAATGTAGGAATGCATATGTACAGAGATAGGAAAGGTTATTATGAGAGGGAAAAGAAAGCAAAAAATGAACTAAAAAAATAAAGTACACTAGGTGTTAGTTAAAATTCCTAATTGGGCAGAGAGTATTTTTGTAGGTTTTCATAAAGAAATTGTATCATTATTATTTGATTGTGAACTGAAACAAGGAATAATTTAGATTCAAATATTAAGGTTATTTTATGATTTAATTTTTAATATTTATTTTAGGTTAATATAAGTGCAACTTATATGAACTATTCAGATGTCACTGTTGTGTTCGTTGGACACCATCAGCTCCAAACATTCCTCTTCAGGTGGCATCCTCTATCAAGTTCATACTTAATACTCCTCCCTTTCTCCTGTGTTACGTGCCCTTCCTTCGGGATCAAGAGGCTATCATCCCGTTGGACCAAAGGGATCCACAAGTCATCATCATCTAGTAAAACTTCATGAAAGTATTTTTGATTCAGAAAGCAATATCATCACTAGAGTGTGGAAATTTGGGTTTTACAGGATGGGAATGATCAAATGTGTAATCAATCCATGTGGGATCCCTCCTAGCTGTTCGATTTCTATTTTGCGGGATTCAATGGCTACAATTAAATTGCAACCATGGGTCTTTTTTCCATGTTATCATGGCCCCATCAACTGCTGGTGCCACTTACCTCCTTTGTGTGGTCCATATTCTATCAGTTCCTTTTGTTTTCAGTCATTTTCTGACAAAGAAAGTGGTAAGGCAATTAAAATGGTGAAATTGTATTTATTTATCATTCATGCGTAAATCATGAAAATTTCAGGAAAAATAGAATATACATATAGTATGTGAAGCAGCGGATGAAACTGAATTATTAATCGAATACAAAGACATATGAATCATAATTCAATTTTTCATACATGATATTAGATGTAGAATCATAAATTGATGCATGAATTTTAATTTTTCAGAGATAAAAAACAGATCTACCACTCTAGAGTTAATATAAAACTTTCTATTGAATGAATATTTAACATGAAAATAAAAAATAGAAAATCAAGCTATAAAAATTAAATTGGATAATGTGTATCAAGAATGTATCGATATGAATCATTATTTGAGTTTTAAACCTTCATGAATGAAATTTTAGGGCTTTCAAAACCATCATTAGTAGATTAAATGCAAGATCATCCAATAAATGGAAATTTATGTATTATAAAAATATAATGACTCACACATTGTGTACTATTTGTTTCAAAATTCAACACACACTGGAAAGAAATGAAATACTTGAGCCTAGGCATTATAGGCACTAGGTCCAACTATATTTTTATAACTGAACCAATAGAAATCTGCCACATGGAGAATAGCAAACCAATGCACTTGGCTGCAATGGTAGGCTCAATTAAGATCATTCAGTTTGCCACTCAAAAAATGGAACCAAATGTATTTATTGACCAGGAGTTTTCCTTTAGTATATTTAATTGACATTCGTTGTAACATAACTTTCCACACATTACTCGTACAATTTTGCATGGATATAAATATTTTATCCCTAGTCACCTTTTTCAGATATGATTAAGACAATATAAAGGAAGATACTTTATAGAGTAAATGAATACACTATTGTACCATATTAATCTAATGATGAATACTATGAGAGTATAACAATCTATGGGAGATTTTCGACCATTTTGGGGAAAACATCTCATTAAAATTTCCGCTCTCCATACTTTCCCTATGATTTTTAGAGTTTATGAAGCACAACTACATGATCCTCTCTTTTCCATCATATTATTATGAATGAGTGTTTCTTTTTTAGGTTCATCATTCTGTTGGCTACAAGGTCTAAAGGTTAACCTTTCAGATATGTGGATCTAGGATCTATTTAAAATGTCACTATCTAGAGATTTACATATCCCCTTGGAAATACATTATTAAATTTATACTACAAATAGATAGGAGTAACTTGAATTACTTACACTTATCCACATACATTCCACTGTTCCATTTCTCATCATTTAACTTTACCTAGTCAGTCATAATTATTATGTTTTATCTCTCCTTATTAAATCCCTTGAATTTTGTTTCTCATCTCCATTCATCCATTCACACCACTTCTTAGGAATTTCTACTAAATCAAAGCCCATTACACGACCCTTATATCTCACTATATTCCCTAGTGCATTCAATGTAAGGACACTATAAATGAGTTGATTGAGAAGCTCAGGAGTTAAAATATGACCTAGAATTAGAACCTAGCATTGTAATTATAAAATTGATGTGTAGTATTTTTGTTGCATATGATGCAGAATTTATACATCTCATTTGTTCTCAGCCCAAAATTATTAAGTGATATGTCATCTCCATACAATATTATATCAAGTAATACCACATATTTTCACATAATTATCACTCCATACAAACAGATGTGTTGGAAATATATGTGGAATGCAAGCTGATCGCACATTCCACATCTCATTTAATAATGATTAATATAATATATTAATTACAATGCATGTGTGATGCATATAATTGAAGTCCATGAATACATGCGATAAAATATGAATTTGGATGAGATCATAATATGACAATCACCATTCTTTAAACATATGTTTTAGACATTGAGAATACTTGAGAAAAGCATTAAAATAGAATCGTCTTGTCCCACTCATATAATGAGTATAGCCGACTATGTAGCAATTAGCTGATATTGATAGTGGTTCTCTTTGAGGCAAGATTTCACTAAAGTGATCCATATGAATCCGCGAATGTTATTACACCTACCATTGATCAGGGTTAATTTATTTCTCATTCTTAGAGGTGTATAATTTCTATAATTACATGTGACACTAACCATGAGCTGAGGCTCGAGGAAAGAGAAAATTTGGATTTGGATTTCAAAGAAGCATTCAGAGGGATATAAACCTTATTTTCTTCATAGAATTACCCTTCAACTTACCTCATAAAGGAAAGCATGGATGTCAAAATAACGAGCTCTCTTCCTATGAAAAAGATTAAGAAATGTTGAGGATATCTATTAAGAACAGATACGGGTTATTCCAATAATCATTGTGGGCATAGAAATATTCTCTTATTTTCACTCAAATAATTTTGGATATGCTCTAACAACTGTTTCATCAATCCAATTCATTCCATTTTTTGATAAATCAAAGTCATTCCATTGCTTCATAAATCTTGTTGATGTAAGCGATTAAAAGGGATTTCTCTTTTTTTAACCCTATCATTGTAGTGTAAAAGGATGATCCTGGAAAATATAAGCATTCCAGGTGATCAGAGCTCAAGACACAAGCGCCAACACCTAAAATCTCAAAATCCATATATCTCCATCCATATTCATTTTTCATCCATTTTCCACACATTTATTCACATTCTTTAGAACTCCAAATGTCTTTTAATATTCATGCTTTAATATAAGTAGGGGGGAATGTATTTCTCTTAAATTTTACTATAAACCTTAACCTCAAATAAAGAAAACCATTGCTCATCAGTTTTTTTCTGAAAATATATTTAGAGAAGTTAGGCTCTGAGACCAAATCAAAAGCATGCCTAGATTGGTCAAACTGTAGTCATGTACAATGTTGAATTAATTTATAAATGTCTAGGATGTGAGGTGGAGTGACTAGGGAGTCAAAAAATGAGAGGATTGCAGTATTTTTGGGTTCAATGACTCATATTAACTGTCTTAAATAAATTCATAATTAATCAAATAAACCCTGGAGGATATTATCACCTAGTGTGGAATTAGTTATACTCTCACTCTGCTCCCAAGAAGGGTTTCTTCAAGTCGTTCATGTTACCCAACCTCTAGATATATTCACACGATTGATGTGATGATGGGTATTCTCTTCAACTTCTTCAATCTTCATTGAAGATCTAGTAGGTCTACTCACCGTCCAACTACACTTCAGGGAGTGATGTTTTGATAAAAGGAGAAGAAAGCGAGTGCCAGATTTGGCTTGCATGGGAACCTAAAATGGATCTCCATTTATTTATACCTATTATGAAACTTTTTTATAATAGTCCTTACAATTTAAGTACATCCACCAACATCCATAGATCTCGTGTTTAATCCCTTTGGTCCATGATTAGTCTTGTTATTGGCCAACCTATAAAAATGTGTGCAATGTCTCTCCCTCTATAAAATTTCTTTAATATGATTACAATTTCTAAAAATATTAGTCCAAATTAAATTTTTTGTACACATGTCCAAAGTTTTAGTATCTATTGAGAAATAATATACTATCAGCTTTGTAGCTGCTGAGAAAGGTCAGCAGTTGAAATATAAGGGATTAAAGGTCATAAAGTGATGTCGGACGTCTTTGGTGACGTCGTTCGACGGGTAAATCCCCTACAGGAATATAACTATGTGATTCAGTGATCCTAGGCGAATATACGTGCAAGCCCCAACCAGTGGGGTTTCGCCAAGCTCCGAGCTCCGGGGCGGGTTACCGTTGACGATGACGGTGACCTTGTGACTCTCATCAAAGCGACGAAGGTGACTATGACATCAATCAGAATAATTTTGTAGGTGCTTGCACCTAACGGACAGACTCAACCCGTACTTGAGAAGTCACTCATGTCGTAGTTTTCAAAATATAACTCTCACCTAATGTAACCCGAGCGTAGTGGAGTGCAGCACAAAATATACTGAAGATGGTAATATAACGAGCGAGCAAGGCTAACAATGTACCTCATCGGTGGTGTCACTCATCGTTGATGTAATCGTGAGACCATGGTCGATGCAAACAGGTATGGTGACGGTGCAGGCAGGAGAGGACGTGGGAGAGTGAAGACGAGGGAGAAGGATGAGAGTGATGTGTGGGCGGCGAGGTGACTCGAATGATCGTCCGAGCCTGGCGAGTGCAATCTCAAGAGGGGATCGGCATGAGCAGGGTCAGGCAGTGGATGCAAGCAATGGCCAGCGGCACGCGCGCGGTCGACATAATGATCGTGGACCGGCATGGATGGCTGGGCTTGACAGTCTGACGTCACAAATGGGCATGAGTCACTGATAAATCCAAAATGATAGTAATATATATGTGCAATTCTAGCTAATTTATCTACTTCTTTATATTTATCTGGATATATTATCAACATTTATGTTAAGTTGTGAAAAATCATGAAACAAAATCACGTTTTTCTAATTTGGAGTTAATTATGGTCATTTGTGGGACTAACCCCACTTAACTCAATGAGTTAAGTGGAATGAATCTCACTCTCTTCTTAGTTTATGTGGAAGATGCAGGAATTAGGTGAAACTTTCATGAATAAAGGGGTAATTAAATGAAGAGGAAGCTATTTGGACCAGAGGAGCAGGCTCAGCCACAACCCTGGGCCAAGAAAGAAGGCCCAAAGCAAGACTGTTGGCTCTAGTCTAAAGGCCCACTAAAGAAACTCCACTATGAGAGGCATGTTGGGCCAAGGAAAGGAGGGCAAGGGGAAGGTCCAGTCATGATTATGTATGAACATTTCAGGGGCTTGGATGCTGATTGGAGGACAACCTTGGACGTGAATCCAAGCCAGAGAAGAAGATCCAGCCATTCAATCCATAAAACATCCAAGGGTGGAGACTTAAAGATAGCACCTTTGATGCTAATTAAGGAAAGAAGTCTTGAACGTCCATGGGGTATTTCAAAGGTCTCTATGCTGATTGGAGGACCATAATGGATGTGGATCATGACCCTGAAAAGAAGATCTGGCCATCCATTGTATTAAAAATCCAATGGCTCTCATTTGCTCTCTCTCCCTATATAAACCCCTTCACCCTATTGTAATATTCATCTTGTGATTCAATCCAAAGTAATGTTTGGTGGCCTAAGTGAAATTGAGTCATAGATCCATTCACCTCAATGAGCTCCAGGCTGAGCAGGAAGCATCCAGGGCTGAAGAAGCTGGTGGAAAGGAGAAGAAGAAGTCCCTTGGACCTTGGCGGTGTTACAAAGAGGTTACCTTCTTATTTCTCCTTTTTAATTTTTTTATGTTCGTCTTTTGTCTTTAGTTAGTCTTGGATCAGCTAGCCAATATCCAGACGGTTCCAATGCATCCAACCATGCTCTAAAATTCATTCTAGAACTCATTCTAGAGTGAATTTAGTGCAGTCCATTTTTTCTCTCTCCTCCATCAAGCCACTTTCCCCATTTGGCATCCGGACTTAGCCAAATTTTGACTAAGCCTAGAGCGCCAGACTGTTTCATTTCCTATTTTGTTTTGGCTTTAAAATACTCCTAAAAAATCCCAAAATAATTATTTTCTGCCTACTAATATTATTATAATATTATAATAGTATTTTAACTTTCTTTGTTTTATATTTTTATTTAGTTAGTTACTTATCTTCATATGTAGTAAACCTACTTCTAAAATTATTAAAAAATATATAACTAAAGCACAAATTCTTAAGGAAAAACCCTTGCTCCCTGAAGAGTTCCCCTAAAATACACATAACACTTCACACCTTACACATAACACATAACACATAACACATAACACATAACACCTCACACCTCACACCTTACACCTTACACCTTACACTTCACTTCACACCTTACACTTCACACACTTCACACCTATTATAATAATACAGTATTGAAAATACACTTCACACACTTCACACCTTACACCTCACACCTCACACCTTACACTTCACACTTCACACTTCACTTTACTTCACACAATTCACTTCACACTTCACTTCACTTCACACTTCACACCTCACACCTTACACCTTACACCTCACACCTCACACCTATAACTCAAACACACCTATTATAATAATACAGTATTGAAAAAAGACACATATTGACTCTTATTTCCTTTTTGGTGGAGTTAGTGACTCCCGTCGAGGGAGATACTATCTCTTGAAATCCAATCATACTTTTAACCTAAACCTTCTTTTGAAGCGAATTTCTTTAGTTCAAGACTGATTAAGGAAGTGCTGTAAGGCTAGCAGACTGCAGTATGATGAGTTTATCCCTCTCTATAGTCATGTTCTTGTCACGAGCTGGACTCGAACCAGCATTTAGCTTTTCAACCCACCGATCGTGACTTTTGTTAACCCGCTTCGCCTAAATCTTCAACTAAAAAACTAATTAGAGTAGACTACATCCGGGGTGGCATGACCACAGGGATCTCCTTCCATCTTTTATTTTAGTAATGCACGCTGTAATTGTTACTTTTGTTTTCTATAAGTTTCTTAAATTGATTCCACTTCACAGCATTATAATGTTCATCAGAATCAATCACTTGGTTACCGCACACAGAATCAACATAGTTCTTGTAACACTTAATAAAGTGTGATACTACTATATTCCATTTCTTTTTATTTTTAGCTGGTGAAATGGTATTAAAGAAATCTTCAAGATAATCAGATGTTAATGGGATAGACTCATTACTTATTTTGTTTCCTTTTTCTGGAAGAATGAGATTTTGATTAATAAAATGATTAATTATTTTAAGTGGATGACCCATATTAATAAAGACCTTGATATATATATATCAGGTATTACTTTTACATAAGGTGGAGTTGTGATAAAATTATCGTGTACTGTGTAGATTTCAAGTTGTTGATTCGATAATGATTGTACAACTTTCATGGCTATGTATGCATCCTTTTGATGAATGAAGTTTGCGAATGTTGCTGATAGTGTTTTTCGCTTATCCCGTATCGTGGTTGGTATACTTAAAGTAGCTTTTCGTCTCTTTTTTGTACTCCGTTCATAAACATTTATACATTCTTTTTTGAAAGCCATATAATCCTGTTTTGTAGTGAAAAAAGGTATACTATAGAAAATAGCTCTATCCTTTGCAGAACAAAACCAACTAACGATGTTGATCAATTTCATTAAATTTACTATGTCTGGATATTTATGATTCCAGAATTCATCGCTAAGTTTAGCGAGGTTATATGTATCTTTTCTACTTAGTAATTGTCCATATGTACTCCTAATATATTTTTCTATACTAATCAATGTCTTTCCATAGATCAATGGCATAAAAATAAGCTTAATGAGCTTTCTATCTAACTTATATTCAATGATATCCATCTTTACCTTATCATTTATTCGATGATTAATAAATTCTTTTAAATCCTGGAGCAAGTAGGTATATACGTCTTGTATTTTACCATCAGGGTGAGGAATAAGATTCGTTCTCATAGCCATTTCTTCGTTAAGTAATAAGTAACTCATGATTTGATAGGCACTAGCAGAGGCATCTTGCGTTATTGGTATTTTATTATATTCTTGAACTACATCGTAACATAGGACTTTGGATATGAACTGAAATGGATCGCTAGCATCCTTAGCGAAGCTTATTAAACTCTCATCAGAAGCATAGATTAAACTCTGTATTTTCTTATACCATTGAAGAGCATCATCATAAAGATAGAATTTCTTATACTTAAAGGCAGCTGAAGAGGTTACTATGTCCTTTACCGAGTCTTTGCGCCCTTCTACTTCTTGAATATTGTTGGCAAAGACTATTAAAGCTCTAGATAGATCACGTTCATGAAAATGCAAGATACCTGATCGGTAAATTCTACCACGGAAGTCCATAAATGCAGGCAGATAAAAGAAAAAATCCTCATATGCGGAAGCTAACGTGATTATAAAATCTTCATACCTAGCTTTTTGTACCTTAATAGATAATTCTTTTAAAAGAGCATCAAGGCGATAAGTTACCTTTATTGCCTTATTCTGATAAAAAGATATCCTCAAAAGATTGAAGACTTCTTTAAGATTCACGCGGGCTAGTATTCTAGGCATAAGAATAGCTATTTTTTCTAAAGTAGAACGATTCTTCTTAATGAACTCCAATACCTTTTTATTTATCTTAAATCCTTGGTTCTGAAGCCCATTCAATATGGAGCACATTTCCTTATACTTAGAATCATCTAATTCTATATTGAAATTATTTAGGTTATGAGATGATAGAAGATTGTAATGTATATTTAAGGAAGGACAGCTTAAATAACCACCTTTCAGGTCTGATAACACAAAAGGCTTCTTTATTTCTTCATTAAGAAATTTAAATACAATGTAATCATCATCATCAGATGGATGTTGCCAATCTACGGGCTTGCAAACCATTGGAAGATTGAGTTTCAACGGGAGAATACTTAAATCAAAGTTGCATACAACGAATAAATGTTTTTCTATATAAGTCTATCCATTCTTTTTAACTACATATTTATTATCATCTGCGGAAATGGATTCAAGAAATATCAATTTTCTTTCAATCATAAACTCAAGCAATCTTCTACCTATTTCAAATTCTTTACCTTTTTTATGACTGATATCACCTTCGCTACTACTATCAACTCGACTATTTTTAATTTTATTCTTATTAATTATATTAGCCTGTGTCATAAAAATTCTATCTATTAGTCCCAAAAATGTAGATACCCTCACAACCGAGTTCTCTTGAATACTGTGAAAGGACACACTTAAGGCATATATAAGAATAGCTTCTATCGTATATTCACCAAATTGAACAATAGTGCTATCATAAAGTTCTTTAGTAATGTATTTTTTCAAATAGTATTTAGCGCTAATAAGATTCTTTCCTATCAATCGTTTGATTAAATTAGGAGTTTCAGTAAATATAGTATTTTCATCGGATTTTCTAGTTATATCTTCAATCTGCATTTGTAATTTTCTTAAATCCGACTCATTCCATTTATCATTTATTCCCTTATTCTTGTACTCATTCAATTTCCTATAAACTTGTGTATTAAATATTTCTTTTTCTACAAAATCTGGTAACTTTTCCACTATATCCTTATACAATTGATCCCAAAATTCATTGATGATATTATCACTACTTATATTAGAATACGCCCTTATAAAATTATTTCTATTTTGATTTAATGTCATGCACTTTCTCTGCAATTTCAAGTCAATCAACTCCTTTCTCAGTCCTCTTCCAATGAATGAATATCCTTTACAACACACCGTTCTAAAAATATTATTAATGTTTTCACTCTGACAGTTAAAAACTCCGCATTTCTTAATCGCTCGAAGCAAGCGATAGCCTCCTCTTATTTCAATCGCTCGGAGGTTGATGCGATTCATTGTAAAAAATGATATGTTCATGGTTTTGTTTTTTATATATTTTTTTTACCTCGGCATGTCGGGGTATGAGGATTTTTCCCCTAAAGAGAGCCAAGAGTTATAGGTGTATTTACACATAACACTTCCTACGCAAGTAAGGTTATTATAAATTTTTGTTGTTTTAATTCGGATAAACCAACGACACTAATTAGTGAAGTTAGCTCATCACTAATTACTCCAAAATCTGAATTATCAGTCACACCCGTCAAATGGAGAAATGCGGGAAGGTGTAGTGGCTTGTGTGAACTCCGTGGCAGTGTCAGGGCCAGGTAGCACTATTGTGTGGATGTCCAAGATGTTCAAGTAGTCGGCTGAACCATGCGGAAGATACAGCGTCGGAATGGAAGACTATGAATGAGCAGGATGGCGGCGCGGAGCAGGCGGCAGGTCAGCGCACTCATTTGGAGGCTTGGTGGCTGGCAGCTTGGTGGCTAGGGGTTTGTCATGTGAGCGGCGTGACAACCTGGTTGTGCTGGTTCTCCATTGACCGCAATGCGGGTAAGCCACGATGGCTAAAGACTAAGCGTTACGCCGTGCCTGTGCACAGGCTGGCAGCGCAATCCAAAAAGGACTCAGCACCCTCAAGAGCATGGGCTCCGTGCCCCGAACACACTGCGCAGTGCAGGAGCGGGCCCTGCGGGCCTTGCGACTGCGGGTTTGTTGTGCGACCGGCAACGTCGCGGTGTGATGCTGCGTCTGCGGAGCACCCTCACAGCGTTGGGGCATCGTACGAGCTGTGCTGCGTATCCACGTGCGCGTTGTGCAGTCAGGAACTAGGGCGCCTGCAGTAGGCCACCGGTAGTGGCTGACGGTGCATGGAAGTGTTGGGCAGTGCTGGTGCAACTACCCTTCTCTTCCACTGGCCTTCTCTTCTCCCTTCGTCTTCCTCTCCTTCCTCTTTCTCTTCTTCGTTCATGAGACCTAGAACTGGACAACAAAATCACTACAAATTTCTGGTCTGCCAGACTAGGGCACCATCGTGCCCCCTTATATAGGGGCACGATGGCTTATACGAAGGACACATGATCCCTTAGTAAGGGCCCAAGTGCCCTTACCTTGGGGTGGAGGTTTCTTATACATAGGGATCCCCTTGCTTACAACAAAACAGAGTAGACAACTACGCAATACGACCACACAAAGACGATGTGACACACGACGTACACAAACATGGACACGACGAACACTAACACACGAATACGGTAAAATGAGCACATGCCAATCAAAATCAAAACGGCAAAAATTCAACGTGCTTTACCCGGGGTATTTGAACCCGGTGTCTTCACCTTCGCCTTGGTATGCCAGTTGGGCTGGACGCAAACCGATGGGGCCGTCAATGATGAAGATGGCGGTTCCAAAGACATCTCCAATGGGGTGGCCTGGTGCGCTCCATCATAAAGCCAAGCACTTGACACCATTATTTTAGGGACATCAAACTTAGGATTAAGTGATACAAATACATGAGAACTAAAATTTTTACATCTATTCCATCTCTCAGTTTTAGATGTTTTAATTTACATAATCCCTACTTAAAGCATTTTAATATTATTCAACAACACAGTATAGAGTATTTTTTTCCTTAGTTGTCACTGAGAGTGAGTATCATTGTTAAATTTTTTAAAAAGCTAATTCAATTGTAGTTCTCTGGATGTTTGACGAGCAGGGTAAATATTTTTTGTAACAACCAGAGTTGTATTTAAGTAATCACAACCAGAGTTGAATGAAGTGTCGAGGAGAAATATTTAGTTTTTGAAATATGCACAAATATTAGGTAGATAAGACTACAAGGATTTAAAAATAACCTGGATGATTATAAAAACGAAACATAATTCCAACTAATTACACAAGAGACTCCAAAGGTTCTAGGTTCTGGGATCTATAAATACCTAGGATTAAGGAGATCCACTTAGAGATTCTTAAGATTCCATTTTATTAATCTGCTATTGACCCACCATCATTCTAGAGTTTTTTGTTGTCTCCATGGCCAAGGAGGTTGATGATTTATGTACTTTGATTGCTCTGGCTAGTCTCTTAATTTTTCACCATCCATTTGTGCCCTTAGAAGAATTTACAAAATTTAACTTGGCAAATTTTCTGTATAAATTGGCAACAATGGAATAGTTGAATGCAGCGAAGTGTACGAGGGAATATTAAGAGTGAGAATTTCCTAAACACAACCACACCTGTAATAATTTTCTGATGTAAGAACAGAAAAAAAAACAAACACAGAAGACTTGGAGATGATATTATGTTGACGATTGCCTTATAATACTGAAAACAAAAGGGGGATTATTCTGCCCTATTTTTAGTTTGTGTACTAAAATTTCATTAAATTAGCCAATAATCTGAACTAAAATTTCATTAAATTAGCCAATATTCTGAACTAAAATTGCATTTAATTAGCCAATATTCTGAACTATCTTGATGGTATTTTCTCTGCTATTCAATCCACATATGTGAGATCAGATATGACAATTTGCCATGATGTAAATCTTTATCTTCAAAGGTCGATCCAACCGATGAGATCGGTCGTCGGATCGATTCGATCATATGACGATCTGGGACGCTCGATCGACCGATCGATCGGGTTTCCACGTGGCTAAATATTACCCGTCCGATCTCCGAAAACCCGGATAGACTTGATATGCAATTTCCTAACTTTTAGGATAAATATGAAGTACCCAAAAAGAATTAGCAAAATCTTGTAATTCCGATTCTGTATACGAACGTTGCTTTAATTCAAATTCAAACTTCCCCAAACTCCCCGTTAACGTATTTCTCGTTGTTCAAGCTCTGTAGCTAGCCATGGCGGCTGAGAAGCAACTCTGAAGGTTGAAGGAGGCCGATCCGAACTAGAAGGGAGGCATCTTCGCTTGTTAGAGATGAGGCGCCATGGCTGGCAGCTCCCACTTCATCCTCTACAGGTTCGATTTCATCTGATTTCCTTCTGATTCCTTCTTTCTCGATCGAATGCCACATTTTTTATTAATTTTATCAACCGATTTTGTCTTAAAATCGGTCGCAGATGGTGGGGATCTCCGTCTATGCTCTCCTCGTCACGTCTTTCTACGTGTTCATCTGGCCATTTCTGGGAAATAAGCTCGCCCAGAATACCCTAATCGTGCTTTTTTCATTCGCGGTGCGGCCATGATTGAATCTCTTTTCGGTTTTCTTTCCCAGCCCTGTGATAATCTCGATTCTTGCTGTTCAGGCTTGCTCGGTGGCGGTGTTATTCGCACGGTGTACCGGCATCGATCCGTCCGACAGGAGGAGGAAGAAGGGAAAGAAGGCGAAGACATCTAGAGATTTGAATTATGGGATGATCGTGAAGCAAGTTCTGAGGAGATTTTCCAGAAGATTGGAGAGAAAAGCCCTAAATCTCTTCATCAGGAGGAATTACAGGGATTTATCAGTTGATGTGGGTGCCCCGATGGAGTTACTTCTTCCTTTCCCTCTGATCATCAAGGATGATGCGGTTGTTCCAGATCCGATGGATGATGAGATCTCCTTCTGTTCGATCTGCGATGCTGAGGTAATCAGAGATGATTGGACATTGTTTTGATCGAATCCCAATCGTTGTTTTGAGCTCTCCGGCGTCTTTTGGCAGGTTAAACTTCACAGCAAGCACTGTAAGAGTTGTGATCGCTGCGTGGATGGATTTGATCACCATTGCAGGGTGAGATAGGATTTGGGTTGTGTTTTTTGACGGAAGATCTTTGGATGATCTGCGAGGTTAAGGTCTCAACTTTGGAGTATTAATCTGGAATTGTTATTTTCAGTGGCTGAACAACTGCGTTGGACGGAAGAACTACACCTCCTTTGTCCTCCTCATGGTTTTCGTCCTGCTCATGGTTAGTCCTTCCTCTCTCTCTCTCTCTCTCTCTCTCTCTCTTCTCTTTCTCTCTCTTTCTCACTTTCTCTCTCTTCCCTTCTCACTCTCTCTCTCTCTCTCTCTCTCTCTCTCTCTCTCTCTCTCTCTCTCTCTCTCTCTCTCTCTCTCTTCTCTTTCTCTCTCTTTCTCACTTTGTCTCTCTTCCCTTCTCACTCTCTCTCTCTCTCTCTCTCTCTCTCTCTCTCTCTCTCTCTCTCTCTCTCTTTCTCTCTCTTTCTCACTTTCTCTCTCTTCCCTTCTCACTCTCTCTCACTCTCTCTCTCTCTCTCTCTCTCTCTCTCTCTCTCTCCTCTCTTTCTCTCTCTTTCTCACTTTCTCTCTCTTCCCTTCTCTCTCTCTCTCTCTCTCTCTCTCTCTCTTCTCTTTCTCTCTCTTTCTCACTTTCTCTCTCTTCCCTTCTCACTCGCTCTCTCTCTCTCTCTCTCTCTCTCTCTCTTCTCTTTCTCTCACTTTCTCTCTCTTCCCTTCTCACTCTCTCTCTCTCTCTCTCTCTCTCTCTCTTCTCTTTCTCACTTTCTCTCTCTTCCCTTCTCACTCTCTCTCTCTCTCTCTCTCTCTCTCTCTCTCTCTTCTCTTTCTCTCTTCTCTTTCTCTCTCTTTCTCACTTTCTCTCTCTTCCCTTCTCACTCTCTCTCTCTCTCTTCTCTTTCTCACTTTCTCTCTCTTCCCTTCTCACTCTCTCTCTCTCTCTCCCTCTATATCTCTTTCTCTCTGGGTATTCCTCATTATCCATCTCATTACATTTCTCTCCCCTCTTTCTCTCACCCATGGCTTATTCATTGAGATCATTCATTCAATCCGGTCACATTCATCACATCTCTCTCTCCCTCCCTCTCTCCATCTTTCTCTCATTCTCTTGGTTTCTTCTTGACCTCTCTTTCTTGATTTCTCTCTCTTTCTATGTCTCTATTTCTCTCTCTCTCTCTCTCTCCATCTCTAACTTCCAATCTATCAAAATCTCTCCATATCTCTTCTTCTCTCCATCTTTTTCTCTCTCTCCGATCTTACAAAATCTCATTCTACCTACCTTCTTCCCTCCATCTCTTTCTGTCCTTATTTCTCTATATTTCTTATCTTTTTCTCAGAATCTTTCTATCACTTCCACTCAATTTATATGTATCTCTCTCTCCGAATTATCCATCAATCAGTTAAGGTGGAATTTTGCAGCTTTTGGTGGAAGGAGGAGGGGCCATCGCAGTCTTTGCGCGATGTTTCGCTGATAGGAGAAAGATGGAAGCTGAAACTAAGGACAAACTACCCATCCATCTTCCAAGAGGAGTTTTGGCGGGCATAACTGTAAGTTCTCTCTATTAAAATGCTAACCCTTCTAACATTAAATCCTTGGAAAGATTTGCCCCTAGAGAAAATTTTAAATTTTGTTCCTACCCATCGCAGGCGTTTTTGTTCTTGCTGACCATGTATGCCTCAGCGGCGCTGGGGCAGTTGTTCTTCTTCCACGTTGTTCTCATCAGAAAGGTCCGATTCTCTGTCCTGTTCTTGACCCCTCTCTGTTTTTTCACATAATTTTACATTCCTCGTTAGACCCAGACCCAAAAAATGTTTTTTCTGGCGAAAAATCATTGCTTTGTCAAAATTTCAGCATTATATCATACTCGATTACTTAGATTAAGAATGAAACACAAATATTGCTCGTCACAGTCCTAGATCTTAATCCTGATGAAGGTCCCAGCCATTTTTTCCCATTCATTTAAATGTAAAAACTGTTCATCAACGGCCAAATTTAATAAGTTGAGAAAAGATTTCAGGCTTCAATTTTATCATTCATTTAAATGAAAAACAGTTCATGGACGCCCAATCATCTTCAGTTGTAAAAGATCTACGCGACTCATTTACCTTTTTCATTTGAATTTTTAAATAAATATCCACCACTTATTTTAAATTTATCCCGGTGCCAAAAACCTTGGATTTGAATGAAAATTGTATTGCAGGGAATGAGAACTTACGACTATATTCTAGCAATGAGGCACCAAAATCAGCTCTCTGACTCAGACGATCTCGATTACTCATCTGACGAAGACGAAGATGACGTCAGCATTGACTTTTCCGACGACTTAGACAAGCCTTCCCGTGCCTCTCGTCTCTTCCGATGCCACATCAACCATTCCTCCTACAGATCAAAAGCCGAAGAAAAGTCAACGGAAAAGTCAATGGAAAAGTCAACTATTATGGTTAAACCTGATATCAGCATTGACCCATGGAATTTGATCAGGATGAGCAGGGACAGGGCCATGGCGGCGGCGGAGAGAGCAAGAGAGAGAATGAAGAGAGACAGCGCTGCCATGTCGCCGCCGAAGCCGCTGCCGGGGGAGACGAAGAAGGGCCCATTTGTGAAGATGGGCCCATATTTGAGCCCACGAAGGAGATTTTCGAGCTCGCCATCACCAAAGCAGAAAGAGAGGTTCAGAGGAAGCTTTGATTTGAGGTTAATGGAGGTGTCTGGCGAGCTGGAGACTTATATTTCTAGGCAGGTTGTCTGCTCTGTTCTTTCGAGGAGTGAGGAAGACTCGCCCTCCTCCCCGGCTGTTGCTCACTAACTAGAACTCCATGAAAACTGTCTTTGTTTCCGATTATTGCCAATTTTGCACAAATTTTGGTTGATGGCATATTCAACAGATGAAAATGAAAGAAATCTACCCAGGAAAGAAAGAATGGAGCTCATAGAGTCATATTTTTAAGCTTTTCATAGTCTTTTGCTTCCTCTACATAATTAGATGGTTAAGATAATAGCTTATTTCAGGGCACCAAAGTCATCATCATTTATCAATCATCAATAATTCCCAAAATGTAAGAAATAGTTCAGGAAAATAATATGCATAATTCAATCATCAAGTGTCTACGTTTTTCCTTGGAATTCTTATTTTGGATAGGTCAAGTTAGGTGACAATATTATGCATGAACATGACATGAAATGTGGAAGTGACCTAATCTCCATGAAAGCAATGTGAAATATTAATACCCTGAATAAATAAAGGTAATATTAGATTGAATATAGTTTCATATCAATTATTCGTGCATAAATGACTCAGATATTATAATTTAAATCTCATTATCACTTGGCAATAATAATTTAAACCTATATCCATCTCTAATGATTGGTCTGTTTAATATCAGATATCCAACAGTCTGATATCCAATATTTGGGGTGAATCTAAATGGATTTCAGATGCCGGTATCAGACATCGGATGGATATCAGGTATTTCCCTGACATCTGATATCAATACGGATGTCAAAAGGGTCAGGACAATGAAAGAGGAAAGTATCTCTTATCGGGTTCCAATACCCGGATAGCAGAGTTTGATTTCATACCAAATACTGATATATGGATATCTGACAATGATATCTGGATGTGAGATTACAATATTGGGATATTTGAGTTTTTGTAAAGACACTTAGTTTCATGTGGAACAATTTAAAAACAATTATGTTATATTATGTTGTTTGAAACCAAAAGCATGTTTAACCCTTTTCATGAATGCACCCATATCTCAAATCCTGCACATTGACTCACTTTCAAATTGTTTCTAGGATGTTCAAAGTCATCATTTATTGTTTGTCAACTGTCTATGGGTTATGGAGTTAATTAGATTAACTATATTTCAACAAAGGATTTTAAGATTATTTAGTTAGATATCGAAAAAAACTGATATTTTCCCAAGATTGGCATTTGTCTGTTTGAGGGATTGGATGACAATATTGTATCCCCAAAATCTGATTTCTGTGACTGATATCTGATACTGTCATTCAACCCCTTAGACAAAGGTGGATGTATATCTAAGGATGTATATTGATAATGTATTTCTGCATTGTAGCAACCATCTGATATTGTCATTCGTTTTCTAAGTATTGGTTTACCCTATTCTGGAATATGGTTCTGCGACCATCTTGATATTGGCGTTCAATATTGGCCTCCGGATGGGTGAACATAGCCATGTTATCTTGGACAAGTAATCATTTGTATTAAATTAGCTGTCACATATCTAGGTTGAGGAAAAAATTAGTGAATTTTTAGTCTAAGTACAAATTTAGGATGAAGGCCATTCATAGTACTAAGAGTTTTGATGGATTTCATGAAAAAATATGCTGATGTATTTGATATGAAAGTTATATGATAATGGTATGCTAGGTTCACATATTTGTCATTGGTTTAGAAAGTATAAGAAATTAATGGTGTCCTTATCTATTTTTTCAACGCATTTACTAATCAAAATATTGAATTTTTATTTCATTATAATCCTTTTGCTTCATATCCTGGGTGATTTAGGATGTTTTGTAACGAAATTTGGATTCTTGATATCTTCTATTTCACTGTTTATCTTATTTAGTCTTTATACCAATATTTTTTCTCTCCTTTTTTCTTTCACATTTATCTTTAATTTTCTTAGTATCTTCATAAGATACGTCTCTTGCCCTATGCGTCTAATTTCACATTAAATCTTTCTCAAAAATACCATTTAAGATTATATTTTCTTGGTTAAATCATCTTCCAGCCTCAGTCATCAAGTTTTCAACATCTAGGCTTGACTTCTTCTATCTATCCTCCATCTACCAGCAATGTTTAGCCACCTCCTCTTGAATCTTTATGCAACCTTAGTCTATAGGTAAAACACTATCATAGACAAGAACGTAATTTATATTCCTTCAATACATTCCCACAGATTTATCAAAACTAGAAACATTGAAATATATTAAAATTCCATAAAAATATAATCTTAAATGGTATTCATTCAATCCAACCACATGCACTCATTTTTTGCTTCAATTTCAATTATATCTCTCAATTAGATTACAATTTCTCAAATCTCAAATCTACATTCAGTCTACAAAACCACTTAAATATCTCTATAGATTATCGCTTAATTCAGTTATTCCTATTTCAGTAAATTTTGTAATGAATTTTACTCAAAATCCACATTTTTTAATTTTATAATTTGTTATTTTTTAATTTAATTCATTCAATCTCTTGATCTCTAACTATTCCCAATATCACTATTGTAGTGTACCTCACTTTGTATCTCAATTCATCAATTCTGACCAGATCGACTATTTTTCAAGCCTTATTCCCCCAATCTCAATTAACATCATCGTTCTGCAGTCCCATCCTCAAGTTCTGAAGTGAACCAATACAATTACTTCCATTCAGCTCAAGATATTTTTCAATCTTCATACCTGAATGTGCCTTTATAAAGTTCACCTTACATCCACTCCCAACACAATCTTCACTTCCAAACCCATTAAAATCCAAGAAAAATGAAACACAATCCAGTGCATTCCAATCTTAAAATAAAAGAAAAAAACCACCCAAAACAATCAAGTCTGCCACAAACATCTTCACTCAATAAGTCAAAAACCTCTTGAGATGCAAGGCTTGCAGAACACAGCTTTTAGTGAATAAAAAAGATGGGTTTTGAGCAGCACAATCTGGCAGAGACAGCCAGTATCATGGGGACTTGAATTGGTGCATGAAGGCTCAAATCAGGCACAGACATGTGAAATACTTTCATAGGGTACTCCTGTGTCACCCAGAAAGAAGAAAAGAGCTAGCTGGGACTAATATGTTTGTGTGGAAGTGGACAAACAATAAGTAGTAGAATAAGAGAGCAAGTGGCTTTTAGTGAATAAAAAAAAGGGTTTTGAGCAGCACAATCTGGCAGAGACAGCCAGTATCATGGGGACTTGAATTGGTGCATGAAGGCTCAAATCAGGCACAGACATGTGAAATACTTTCATAGGGTACTCCTGTGTCACCCAGAAAGAAGAAAAGAGCTAGCTGGGACTAATATGTTTGTGTGGAAGTGGACAAAGAATAAGTAGTAGAATAAGAGAGCAAGTGGCTTTTAGTGAATAAAAAAAAGGGTTTTGAGCAGCACAATCTGGCAGAGACAGCCAGTATCATGGGGACTTGAATTGGTGCATGAAGGCTCAAATCAGGCACAGACATGTGAAATACTTTCATAGGGTACTCCTGTGTCACCCAGAGAGAAGAAAAGAGCTAGCTGGGACTAATATGTTTGTGTGGAAGTGGACAAAGAATAAGTAGTAGAATAAGAGAGCAAGTGGCTTTTAGTGAATAAAAAAAAGGGTTTTGAGCAGCACAATCTGGCAGAGACAGCCAGTATCATGGGGACTTGAATTGGTTGCATGAAGACTCAAATCAGGCACAGACAAGTGAAATACTTTCACAGGGTACTTTCACATGTACAGAGAGAAGAAAGAAATGGGGGGAAAGAGCTAGCTGGGATTAATATTTTTGTGTGGAAGTGGACAAAGAATAAGTAGTAGAAGAAGAGAACAAGTGGGCCATTAACTTGGTCAGCCGCCGTAGAATTAACATCTAGCAAGGTCAGGGGAAGAAGGATTAGACACGCGTAGAGTGGTGAAGTGGTGGTATGACGTTGGAGAGGAGAAGACAGTGGAGGAAGAGACGAGGCCAGCTGTGAGGAGTAGCGACAGGCCAGGAGTGGCCTCCGGTAGAGCTTAGATAGAGGGGGATGCCTCGTTGAATCTGGACTTGGTGAATGGCGACTCAGATTTCGTTCCGTCTGCTGTCGCATGAACAGCTGTGTCTAGGGTCTCTGTCTGGTCTCTCTCTCTCTCTCTCCATTTATTTTCTCTTTCTCTCTCCCCCCATTTCTTTTTCCCTCTCTCCATTTCTCTATCTCTCTTCCCTGCTTCTCTCTCTCTCTTTCTTTTTTTTCTATGCATCTGTCTTTCTTTTTTCCCTTTCTCTCTCTCTCTATTTCTCTGTCTTTCTTTTTTCCCTTTCTCTCTCTCTCTCTCTCTCTCTCTATTTCTCTGTCTTTCTCTCCCTTTCTCTCTCTCTGTCTTTCTCTCCATTTCTCTCTCTCTCTCTCTGTCTTTCTCTCCATTTCTCTCTCTCTCTCTGTCTTTCACTCCATTTCTCTCTCTCTGTCTTTCTCTCCATTTCTCTCTCTCTGTCTTGCTCTCCATTTCTCTCTCTCTGTCTTTCTCTCCCTCTCTCTCTCTCTCTCTCTGTCTTTCTCTCCATTTCTCTCTCTCTCTGTCTTTCACTCCATTTCTCTCTCTCTCTCTGTCTTTCTCTCCATTTCTCTCTCTCTGTCTTTCACTCCATTTCTCTCTCTCTCTGTCTTTCACTCCATTTCTCTCTCTCTCTGTCTTTCACTCCATTTCTCTCTCTCTCTCTGTCTTTCACTCCATTTCTCTCTCTCTCTGTCTTTCTCTCTTTCTCTCCATTTCGCACGCCCCATTTCTTTCTCTTTCTATCGCTCCCTCTCTCTCTTTCTCTCCATTTCTCTTTCTCACTCTTTCTCCTCGTTTGTCTCCCTCTCTCTCTCTATCTCTTTCTCCCCATTTCTCTCCCTCTCTCCCTTTCTTCCTTTCTCTATCTCCCCATTTCTCTCTCCCTTGCTTTCTTTCTCTATCACCCCATTTCTCTCTCCCTTTCTCTCTTTCTCTATCACCCCATTTCTCCCTCCCTTTCTTTCTCTCACCCTCTCTCTTTATCCTCTTCTCCTTCTCCATTTCTCTCTCTCTCTCTCTCTCTCTCTCTCTCTCTCTCTCTCTCTCTCTCTCTCTCTCTCTCTCGCTCCCTCCCTCCCTCCCTCCAGGGTTGGGCGTTCGAGGGAAGTAGCGAAGGCCGCACTACCTCAACCGCGATGGCCTCAACTCACGAACCTATTTCAGTCCCACTTACCTGCCTTCCCCCACCATCACATAAACAGCCCCCTCTCCAGACTAGAGTAGAGACTAGAGACAGATAGAGAAAGAAAGAGGAAATAGAGAGACAAAGGCAAGAGAAAGAGAGAGAGAAATGGAAGAGAAAGGCAAAGGCATGAGAAAGAGAGAGAGAAATGGAAGAGAGAGGCAAAGGCATGTGAAAGAGAGAGAAATGCAAGAGAGAGGCAAAGGCATGAGAAAGAGAGAGAGAAATGGAAGAGAGAGGCAAAGGCATGAGAGAGAGAAATGGAAGATAGAGACAAAGGCAAAGAGAGAGATGGAAGAGAGAGAGAGAGAATGGAAGATAGAGACAAAGGCAAAGAGAGAGAGAGACATGGAAGAGAGAGGAGAGAGATGGAGAGAGAGGACAAAGGCGAAGAGAAAGCGAAAAGAGAGAGGGAGAGAGAGAGGGAGAGAGAGAGAGGGAGAGAGAGAGAGGGAGAGAGAGAGAAGGAGAGAGAGAGAGGGAGAGAGAAAGGGGAGAGAGTGTGATGGAGAGAGAGGGAGAGAGAGAGAAGGAGAGAGAGAGGTAGATAGAGAGAAGGAGAGAGAGAGGTAGAGAGAGAGAGAGAGGGAGAGACTGAGAGAGAATAAAAGAGAGAGAGAGAGAAGAAGAAGAAGAAGAAAGAGGATTGGTGGGGTATCCGGCCAAGGAGCGGCATGGGAACAGTGGAAGCTTCGTAAGGGACATCTTGTCGCAGGCATTGATTAGGAAATGCCATTTCGAGAAGAGACATGGCACAGAGAAGGAGATATCCGACAGCCCCACCACGGCCAAGGTACCCCAGACAAGCGGCCCTGCACGCCTCTTTTGTGGTCCATCTCCTTGCCGAGGGCCAAGTGTACCGCTTCCCTTCCCTTTGCTGGCCCTTATCCTCTCTCTCATCCCTACCTCTTATCTCTCTCTCTACCTCTCTTTCTCTCTTCTCTCTCCTTCTCCCCCTCTTTCCCTCTCTCTCCCTCTTTCTCTCTTTATCTCTCTCTCTCTCTCTCTCTCCCTCTCTCTTTCTATATTTCTCCCTCTCTCTCCCCCTCTCTCTCCCCCTCTCTCTCTTCTCTCCCTCTCTCTCCTCTCCCCTCTCTCTCTCCTCTCCCCTCTCTCTCTCTTCTCTCCTCTCTCTCTCTCTCCTCTCCCCCCTCTCTCTCTTCTCTCCTCCCTCTCTCCTCTCCCCCCTCTCTCTTCTCTCCTCTCCCTCTCCTCTCCCCCTCTCTCTCTTCTCTCCTCTCTCTCTTTCTCCCTCTCTCTCCTCTCCCCCTCTCTCTCTTTCTCCCTCTCTCTCTCTCTCCCTCTCTCTCTCTTTCTCCTCTCTCTCCTCTCCCCTCTCTCTCTCTCTTCTCTCTCTCTCTCTCTCTCTCTCTCCTCTCCCCTCTCTCTCTTCTCTCCTCTCTCTCTTTCTCCCTCTCTCTCCTCTCCCCTCTCTCTCTGTCTCTCCTCTCTCTCTTTCTCCTCTCTCTCTCCTCTCCCTCTCTCTCCTCCCCCCTCTCCCTCTCCTCTCCCCTCTCTCTTTCTCCTCTCTCTCCTCTCCCCTCTCTCTCTCTCCTCTCCCTCTCTCTCCCCTCTCCCCTCTCTCTCTGTGTCTCCCCTCTTCCCCCTCTCTCTCCTCTCCCCCCTCTCTCTCCTCTCCCCCCTTCTCTCTCCTCCCCCCTCTCTCTCCTCTCCCCCCTTCTCTCTCCTCCCCCCTCTCTCTTCTCTCGTCTCTCTCTTTCTCTCTCTCTCCTCTCCCCCCTCTCTCTCTCTCCTCTCCCCCTCTCTCTCTCGTCTCTCTTTCTCCTCTCTCTCCCCTTCCCTCTCTCTCCTCTCTCCCCTCTCTCTCGTCTCTCTTTCTCTCTTTCTCCCTCTCTCTCCTCTCCCCCTCTCCCTCCTCTCCCCTCTCTCTCCTCTCCCCCTCTCTCCTCTCCCCTCTCTCTCTCTCTCTTCTCCCCCTCTTTCTCACTTTCTCTCCCTCTCTTTCTTGACCCCTATACCAAGATTTAAATTTTTCTCAACCCATTTATCCTATATGCCTAGTGTGCTTTTAACAATGAATCCTCATCTTTACAAATCAATGTATTTATATTTATATAAAAATATAAATACATTGATGCGTAGACGAATGGATTCATTGATAAAGTATTCTAGGTTTATAGGATACAATCAATGTACTTGCTTATGATCTTGCTAACGAATCTACGTATCTATTCATTTCCAACCAATCTATGGATCAATATATTTATCTTCCATCTATCAATCATAATATCTATTATTTGATACCTATCTACCAATCAGTCGTTCTATCTACTATCATGAATGTATTTTCCTTCCATTCATCCCTGTATCCATCTTAGAATCTTTACTTCTATGCATATATTCGTACATCCATGTATCTCTCTTCGTTAGATTTTGCAAGATGTGGATTATTTTTATGTCAAGTTGGCTGATTTCTTTCACATTATAGGGTAGGATTTTCTACCATTAAATGTGGCTCCCCGCTTGTCTGTTCAAGCTAACCTTGATTAGGAATATGGTTAAAGAATAGCCTTTACATGCAACTGGCCACATGGGACGGACGGTCCAGATCATCCCACGTTGGGCCCACACCATAAACAATCGCTCTACTTCGTTGATTTTGTCCCTTTTTTTGATAGGAGATGGAGAGAGAAATACAGAAAGACACAATCCCTTTGACCAACCATAAGGTCAAGAGATGACCTTCTTTTATTAATCGTTTGAGAACTCTTGGGGAGGAGAGGGAGATGAGAAAGAGAGATAGATAGACAGTGAGAGAAAGAGTGATAATAGACAGACAGAGGAGAGATAAATAGACAGAGAGAGAAAGAGAGATAGATAGACAGAAAGAGATAGAAAGAGGGAGAAAGATTTAGAGATATATAGATAAAGAGAGAGAAAGAGAGAGAAAGAAAGATAATAGACAGAGAGAGAAAGAGAGATAGAGAAAAAGAGAGAGAAGAGAGAGATAGGAAGAGGGAGAAAGAGAGAGATAGAAAGAGAGAGAGAAAGAGAGAAAGAGAGAGATGGAAAGAAAGAGAAAGATAGAGAGATAGAGAAAGAGAGAGAGAGAAGAGAGAGATAGGAAGAGGGAGAAAGAGAGAGATAGAAAGAGGGAGAAAGATAGAGAGATAGAGAGATAGAGAAAAAGAGAGAGAAGAGAGAGATAGGAAGAGGGAGAAAGAGAGAGATAGAAAGAGAGAGAAAGAGAGAGATAGAAAGAGGGAGAAAGAGAGAGAGATAGAAAGAGGGAGAAAGATAGAGAGATGGAGAAAGAGAGACAGAAGAGAGAGATAGGAAGAGGGAGAAAGAGAGAGATAGAAAAGGGAGAAAGAGAGATAGAAAGAGAGAGAGAGATAGAAGGAGGGAGAAAGAGAGAGAGATAGATAGAAAGAGGGAGAAAAAGAGATAGAGTTAAGAGTTAGATAGATACTGTAATTTTTAGGGCACGCTAGGTGGGAGCCCATCTCAGGAGAAATGGACAAAGCCTATTTCATTAATGTCTCTAAACTCGTTCTCACAATTCTCCATTTTTTATTCCTGGTGACTCCAATTTTTTATTTCAGGAAACTAGACCACTCTTTCTAAGTTTCTAACTCTATATTTTGTGCCTCCAGATGAACCTTTCTTGTTCATGATTCACACATCGCTCTCTCCTAACATATTTCTAATCCCAGATATCTACGTATCTGTCATATTCATGAACCTGTCTTGTTCAAAGGGTAACTTACCTTCTCTCTCTTAGTACAAACTACATATCTCTCTGAATATATGTACTATACCCATATAAATATACATAAATATATCTCTCTTGATGATTCTTTTGGAGCTAGGTCCATCGCCTGCGCTGGAGCCTGCTAAGAGTATAACGACTAGTCATTCTAACGAATTAATTAAGACAAAGAGAGAGAGAGAGAGGAAGATAAGTCGTCAATTTATTCGCAGCCGTTAGATTTGGCAAATCGAACGATTCCTGGATCTTGGAATCTGATTATGATGCAACAGTACTTAGTCCGACGAAGGGCACGAAGAGAGAGAGAGAGAGAGAGAGAGAGAGAGAGAGAGAGTGTGTAAGAAAGAGAGACAGAGAGAGGGACAAAGAGAGAGACACAGAAAGAGAGAAAGAAAGGGAGGGAGAGAGAGTGAGAGAGAGACACATAGAGAGAGAGAGAGAGAGACAGAGAGAGAGGGACATAGAGAGAGGGACAGAGAGAGAGACATAGAGAGAGAGAGAGAGAGACACAGAGAGAGGGACATAGAGAGAGGGACAGAGAGAGACACAGAAAGAGAAAAAGAAAGTGAGGGAGAGAGAGAGTGTGAGAGAGAGAGAGACACATAGAGAGAGAGAGAGAGACAGAGAGAGACACAGCAAGAGAGAAAGAAAGTGAGGGAGAGAGAGAGAGAGAGAGAGAGAGAGAGGGACAGAGAGAGACACAGAGAGAGAGAGAGAGAGAGACAGAGAGAGAGGGACAGAGAGAGACACACAGAAAGAGAGAGAGAGAGAGAGAGACACACACACAGAAAGAGAGAGAGAGAGAGAGAGAGAGAGAGAAAGTGAGGGAGAGAGAGACACACAGAAAGAGAGAGAGAGAGAGAAAGAAAGTGAGGGAAAGAGAGACACACAGAAAGAGAGAGAGAGAGAGAAAGAAAGTGAGGGAGAGAGAGAAAGTGAGGGAGAGAAAGAGAAAGTGAGGGAGAGAGACACACAGAAAGAGAGAGAGAAAGTGAGGGAGAGAGACACAGAAAGAGAGAGAAAATGAGGAGAGAGAGACACAGAAATAGGAGAGAGAAAGTGAGGGAGAGAGATAGAGACACAGAAAGAGGAGAGAGAAAGTGAGGGAGAGTGAGAGAAAGTGAGGGAGAGAGACACACAGAAAGAGAGAGAAAGAGACACAGAAAGAGAGAGAGAGAAAGTGAGGGGGAGAGAGACACAGAAAGAGAGAGAGAAAGTGGGGGAGAGAGACAGTGTGAGATAGAGACAGTGTGAGATAGAGAGAGAGAGAGAGAAAGAAAGAGAGAGAGACAGAGAGAGACACAGGAAGAGAGAGAAAGTGAGGAGAGAGAGAGAGACAGGGTGAGAGAGAAAGAAAGAGAGAGAGAGAGAGAGAGAGAGAGACAGAGAGTGATAGAGAGAGGGAGAGTGTGTGGGAGTTGACTTCTGATTAGTCTCTCGCTGTTAATGTTTGTCACGGTCATGAAACCAAGGTAAGAAAAAACCAAAAGAAAAAATAAGACTTTGTCTTGTCCACCTCAACTTTCTCTCTCTAATGCTCCGTCTTTGGGTTTTCTTCGGTGGATCCCTCTTCACTCTGTTTGGTTTCTATTGGACCTAAGTTATTTCTGTTAAGGAGTCATATGTCGCTTTCTTCCTCAACTCTCTGACTCTCTCTCTCTTCTCTCTCTCTCTCTATTGAGAATTGATCTATCTCTCTTCAATGACTCCTCCGTCTAGCTGTACCTCTCTCTCTCACCCACAAGCTGTATCTCGCACCAATTTGCTACAGTTGTCTCTCTCTAGTTTTCTCCCTCTCAGAATCTCCTCTTTCTCTCTCTATCTTTCTCCCCAAAAATCTCTCTAAAATGCCCTGTCTATTTCTCTCTCTCACCACTCCATTTTTTTTCTCTCCAGTCTCATGTCTATTTTCAATGCTCTCTCGCAAACACCCTCTTTCTCTCCCCCTCTCTCTACCAACTCTTCTTCCCAAAATCTCTTCGATCTCAACTCTCTCAAAATCCCTCCCTAAGTTTTGCTCTCTCAATTCTCTTTCAAATCTCTCTCGACCCAACTCCCTCTCTCCCATCTCTCTTTTCAATATTTTTCTGGGAAGCACACTCTTTCTCTCTCTCTTTACCTTCTCTCTATCAACCCTCTCTCCCACAATCTCTCTAACCTCTCTATCTAAATCTCTCTCTATCATCTCTCTCCCACAATCTCTCTAACCTCTCTCTCTCTCTCTCTCTTTCCCTCTCTCTCTATAAACATGTTTCGCTCTGAAAAACACACTCTCTAACTCTCTAAATGCGCCTTGTGGAGGTGGGAAGGGGCAGAGAATTGGAAGAGAGAGAATGGGGAGGCAGCCGTGCTGCCATAAGCCGAAGCTGAGGAAGGGCCTCTGGTCTCCCGAGGAGGACGAGAAGCTCCTCTCTCACATCACCAAGCACGGCCATGGCTCCTGGTCTTCTGTCCCCAAGTTAGCCGGTCTCTCGCTCTTCTCTCTTCTCTCAGTTCTATCTATCTCTCTTCTCTCTTCTCTCTTCTCTTCTGTTCTCTTCTCTTCTCTTCTCTCAATTCTATCTATCTCTCTTCTCTTCTCTTCTCTCAGTTCTATCCATCTCTCTTCTCTCTTCTCTTCTGTTCTCTTCTCTCAATTCTCTCTATCTCTCTTCTCTTCTCTTCTCTCAGTTCTATCCATCTCTCTTCTCTCTTCTCTTCTGTTCTCTTCTCTCAATTCTCTCTATCTCTCTTCTCTTCTCTTCTCTCAGTTCTATCCATCTCTCTTCTCTCTTCTCTTCTCTCACTTCTATCTATCTCTCTTCTCCTCTCTTCTCTTCTCTTCTCTCGCTTCTATCTATGTCTCTTCTCTCTTCTCTTCTCGTCTCTCTCGCTTCTATCTATGTCTCTTCTCTCTTCTCTTCTCTTCTCTCTCGCTTCTATCTTTCTCTCTTCTTTCTTCTATATCTCCCTCCTCTCTCGCTATAGTTTCATGTTCTCTCATCATCTGTTTTCTCTCGCTATACTTATTTATTGTTCTCTCCTCATCTGGGAGAGACTGAAATGCCGCAGGTCTGCAAAGATGTGGGAAGAGCTGCAGACTCAGATGGATTAATTACCTCCGGCCCGATCTCAAGCGAGGCACATTTTCCCAGCAGGAGGAGGACCTCGTCATCCACCTCCACGCCTCCCTCGGCAATAGGTCATTATCATCATCATCTTCTTCTTTATGATCATCATTATCATCATCATCGTCGTCGTCTTCTTATTATTCATCTTCATATGCATCTTCATCTTCATTATCATCATCTTCTTCTTCTTTATGATCATCATCGTCATCATCATCTTCTTCTTATTCTTCATTATCATCATCATCATCTTCATCATCATCATCATCATCATCATCATCCTCGTCTTCTTCTTCTTCTTCTTCTTATTCTTATTCTTATTCTTCTTCTTATTCTTCTTCTTCTTCTTCTTCTCCATCATCATAATCGTCATCATCTTCTTTTTCTTCTTCAAAAATATTGATTCTCGCTCCATTGTCTTCTTCTTCTCTCTCCTCACTGATTCTTGTTCTATGTTCATCTTTTCTTTCCATGTTCTTCATAAATTATTCTTCTGGCTTCTCTTTCTTCTTCTTTCTTCCTCTATCATCCCATCATCTTTTCTATGTTCTACTTTCTGCCGACATCCTATTATTATCGTCATCTATCTCCTTCCAGATTTTTATTCTAGTTTCTTCTTCTTCTCTTTCGGGCCTCTCACATATTTCATTATATCTTGAGCTCTTTCTTCTGGCGTCTTGTCTTTTAGTCTCTTCTAAGTTCTCACTCTAGCATCTTCTTCTTTTTCTATCTTACTCTTGCCACGTCTTCATCTCACTATCCTCACCCTCGCCTCATTCTACCTTTTCTCTCTCTAGTTTCTCACACCCTTTTTTTAATCCTCTCTCCTCCGCCAACTCATTCTACATTCTCTCTCTAGCTTCTCACACCTTTTTTAATTCTCTCTCCTCCTTCAACTCATTTTACATTCTCTCTCTAGCATCTCACACCGTAATTCTCTATCCTCATTCTTCACTTCATTCTACCTTCTCTCCCTAGCTTCTTCCACCTTTATTCTCTCTAATTCTTCATCGCCTCATTTTACCTTCTATTTCTAGCTTCTTCCACCTTCGTAATTCTCAAACTCCTCCTTCCCTCATTCTGCCTTCTCTCTCTAGCTTCTCACACCTTATTTCTGTCTCCTCCGCGTAATTCTTCTTTCTCTCTCTAGCTTTTCACACCTTAAGTCTCTCTCTCCTGTAGCCTCCCCTCATTCTTCCTTCTCCCTCTCTCTAGCTTCTCACACCGTAATTTCTCACTTCCTTCCTCCCCTCACTCTATTCTCTCTCTCTCTAGCTTCTCACACCTTAATTCTCGCTCTTCCTTCCTCCCCTCACTCTACCGTCTCTCTCTCTAACTTCTCATACATTCTTCTTAATTCTCTCTTCCCTCCACCCGTCCCTCATTCTACCTTCTCTCTCTCTAGCTTCTCACACATTCTTCTTATGTCTCTCTCCTCCTTCCTCCCTTCCTTCTACCTTCTCTCTCTAGCTTCTCATACCTTATGTCTCTCTCCATCATCCCCTCATTGGCTCATTCTTCCTTCTCACTCTCTAGATTCTCGCACCTTCTTACTTCTCTCTCTCGAGCTTCTCACACCTTAGTTCTTACTTCTCTCTCTCTAGCTTCTCACACCTTAGTTCTACTTCTCTCTCTCTAGCTTCTCACACCTTCTTACTTCTCTCTCTCTATTTTCTCACACCATCTTTTGTCTCTTTCCTTCACCCTCCC
The DNA here is from genome assembly GCF_029677425.1 of Wolffia australiana. NCBI lineage: Eukaryota > Viridiplantae > Streptophyta > Magnoliopsida > Alismatales > Araceae > Wolffia > Wolffia australiana. The sequence goes on from NC_135842.1 coordinate 10,856,902, forward strand.
CTCACTGCCCATGTCTCTCTCTCTCTAGCTTCTCATACCTTCTCTCTCTCTCTCTTTTCTCACACCATCTTTTGTCTCTTTCCTCCATCCTCCCCTCACTGCCCATGTCTCTCTCTCCAGCTTCTCACACCTCCTTATGTCTCTCTCTCTCCTCCACCTTCCCATCACTCTACTACGTCTCTCTCTCTCCAGCTTCTCACACCTCTTCACCTCTCTCCTCCACCCTCCCCTCACTCCACCACGTCTCTCTCTCTCGCTAGATTCTCACAGCTCCTTCTGGGCACTTCTCTCTCTCTCTCTCGATTCTCACAGCTCCTTCTGGGCACTTCTCTCTCTCTCTCCAGATTCTCACAGCTCCTTATGGGCACTTCTCTCTCTCTCTCTAGATTCTCACAGCTCCTTCTGGGCACTTCTCTCTCTCTCTCCAGATTCTCACAGCTCCTTATGGGCACTTCTCTCTCTCTCTCTAGATTCTCACAGCTCCTTCTGGGCACTTCTCTCTCTCTCTCTAGATTCTCACAGCTCTTTCTGGGCACTTCTCTGTCTCTCTCTCTCTCTTGGGCAGGTGGTCTCAGATCGCGGCCCACCTGCCGGGGAGAACAGACAACGAGATAAAGAATCTGTGGAACTCCACCATCAAGAAGAAGCTCCGCCTCAGCGGCATCGACCCCGCCACTCACAAACCTCTCCCGCCGCCGCCATCCGCCGCCGGTCAACCCCCGCCGCCGCCGCCGCCGCCGCCGGTCAACGCCCAGGGCTCCTTCCTCCTCTGGTTAAACCAAGACGGCGGCGGCGGCGGCGGCGGCGGCGGCGGCGCCGACCTCCATGGAGGCTGCCACGTGGCATGGCCCGAGGACCAGCTCAACTGGTGGGACCACCTCGCCGGCGGCGCGGCGGCGGCGGCGGCGCCGCCGCTACCCGGTGACGTCATCAAGGAGGAGGGAAGCCTGGCCACGTGGCGGATGGTCTCCCCCGCCTTTGGACATATCTAGCGTTTTTTTTTTCCTACTTTGTTCTTCGTCTACAGGGCCGAGCCTGCACAGTTGAATAAAACTCTGGAAGAAGGGGGAAAAAAAGCAGTGAAATGAAAGCTTCTCTTTCCGGCTCTTGGAGAGAGAGATGGAGAAGTAGAATTATGCAATAAGAGGGAAAAAGCAGTGAAATGAAGCTTCTCTTTCACATGTAGGAGAGAGAGATGGAGAAGTAGAATTATGGAAGAAGAGGGGGAAAAAAGCAGTGAAATGTAGCTTCTCTTTCACATGTAGGAGAGAGAAATGGAGACGAAGAATTATCGAAGAAGTGGGAAAAAAAAGCAATGAAATGTAGCTTCTCTTTCATCTCTTGGAGAGAGAGATGGAGACGAAGAATTATGGAAGAAGTGGGAAAAAAAAAGCAATGAAATGTAGCTTCTCTTTCATCTCTTGGAGAGAGAGATGGAGAAGTAGAATTATGGAAGAAGGGGGGGAAAAGCAGTGAAATGAAGCTTCTCTTTCACCTCTAGGAGAGAGAGAGAGAGAGATGGAGACGTAGAGAGAGAGAGATATAAGAATAGTGGAGAGAGAGGTGATATGGAGAAGCACAGTTCAATCAAACTCTGGAAGAAGGGAAAAAGAAGAAATGAAATGAAGCTTCTCTTTCACCTCTAGAAGAGAGATGGGGAAGTAGAGAGAGAGAAGAGCAGGGAAGAGAGAGATGTGGTCAGCTTTTAGTTCAAAGTTGAAGAAGATATTGAATAACATCAGTGACAGAGAGAGAGATGAAGAAATTGAATAACGGAATGAGAGAGAGATAGAAAAATAGGAGATGTGGTCAACCTTTAGGGAAAAGTTCTCCCAATTTACTAGATATGATCCAAAATGACTCGGACATCCACAGTGGCAAGACAAGAGTCAACCTGTGGGGTCAATGGGGAAGCTGCTTCCTTGCAGGGGTCTGGGTAGGCTCAATATCTAAATGGTAGACTGCACGAGAGAACCATAGACGGTGCACATGGTGTGGTATTCACCCATCCATAGTGAAGATTAAGCTTTAAGGATATTTTTAGCATAATGCTTTGATATGTGTTTTGATTAATGTTCAAAGTGATGCATGCCTCTACATGGGTTTTAATCAAAGCATAATAGACCATCAGTCAAGTAGTTGACTGATTGTATGTGAAGATAAAATAAGAGCCTAAGATATATTTAAAGGTTACTTAGCTTGACTATACACTGAACAAGTCAAACGGTGTATTTAGGACTTGTAATTTTATGACATGAAGATAAATATAGTTTTTACCACTGTTCAGGTATTTGTGTGATTTGTCAAAATCTTAATTACTACCTTCGAGTATTTAAAGCTGAATATTGATAATTTAATGAAAATTAATTACATCAAGATACTATTAATATTAAATATGTCTAAAAGTTTAATATTATTTTTAAATCTCAAGTCCTTGGCATAACGGCTAGTTTTTGCTATTAACTCTTGAAAGCTATTTTCAATTGATGGCAAAATTATATTTATAAAAAAATTAAAATTAAAATGATTATTATTTTATATTACTTAATCATAATCAATGAATATGACTGTTAGACTTTTTACATATTACCATTATGCCCTTTTGGATTTCCAAGTCCATATATGCAGTTTTGAGCCCTAATTTCAAATTCCCTTTCCTTGCCCTTTGAAAATTGCAGTCCAAAAGGTAGAGAGATCTCTCAAGTCCTAGAGAAATTTTCAAGCAGTTTTTTTTAACATTCTTTGAAGATACCATTTTTTTCTAACATCAATCCAAGTCCATAGAACTTGGAATCGTGATTTTTGGTGCAGGGTATTTCAATATTCAAAGAAAAGAAGGCTGGGACCCAAACTTCGCACATCATTGACCCTATGATAAGTTTAGAATATTTAGCATATTTTTTATAGTGATTTTGAGCTTTTTTTCAACATATGAATTGTTTCAGACATCCGTACAAAACTAAAGAAATTTGAATCACATCATTTATTTGATTTCGGAAAGAGTTACAGGGGTTTGAAGTTGGACACAGAGGAATCGAGCGGTAAACAAAGGACGTTGAAAGATTAATTTCTGGAGATTTCTCTGATTTGTTTTTAAGTACTTTGTGTAAAATAAGATTTGTGACAAAGCGTGTTGCAAAACCGTTCCTTGTGGAATCATTTCATTTGGTGTAGGATACAAAAAGATATTGGAAGTTTAAGCATCAAAGGTCAAACACAACTCGAGAATTTTATCCAAAAAAACATGGAGAAGAAAAGGACTGAAGAAAGAACGACCACGAACAAGGAGGTATTATTGAAGGAAAGTCATAATTATATTTATGAATCTTTATCTTCGAATTAATAAAATTGTGACATAGAAGTTTTCTTCTTGAAATTCTTAAAATTGATCATTGTCTTGAATACTATTTTGAGTAGCCATCAATACTAAGTGTTGTTGAGGAGAACACATTATTCAAAAATATATTGTTTATTGTTGATCTTTGTGATCACTCAGGTTAAGGCTTTGGGGGCCATAAGAAGACGGCTTTGGGGACTAAGTTGAAGTAGAATAAGCAACATCATTCCGTGGAAGCCTTTAAGGGTTGAAACGACAAAGCTTCATCGCCTTTTTCTCTTTTCTTGGTATGCTTGTTCAGCGCTATTTCCAAGTGATTTGCTTGGGGGTCATTCACACAAACTTGGTTAGGGCACATCATCACCTCGGGACGGATTCCCCTGAACAGCATTAAGGATTAGCCTAAGTTATCTAAAAAAATAATTGTGTTTCCCATTTCCCCTGCCTCATTTCTTAAGTAGAAAAATCATAGGCTAATTAAAATTAAAATAAAATACAAATAGAGAACCCAATTTTCCCCCCCTTAGGTTGGTCACCAAAAGTAACACATAGCCCAATGTTGGATGACGATGTTGGAAATGGGAAAATCTGATATTCATCTTTACCGATATGCTGATGTCAGATGACAATATCGGAGGTGGGAAAATCTGATATCCATCTTTATTGATATGCAGATGTCAGATGACAATATTGGAAATGGGATAATCAGATAGCCATCTTTATCGTAATGCAGATGTCAGATGAGACCATCTGATATCTGTTATGTCCCGATATCGGCATTTGTCTTCACCTGAGGGGTTGGATGATTATATCGGATATCGGTATCAGATATTGGTTTTGTTCAATACTGACACATAGAAATATAATTTAAATATTTATCATTTCATTAGGAAACACATCCATGCACAATTAAGGTATCGGAAGTATATTTCTTCTCTGAGTGAGCAGAATTAATCTTTGTTAGTGGATTTAATCAATATTCAATCAAGTTAGATTAGTTGAAATCATATGAGGTTTGGTAATGAGTGAGATAACATGGGACGTGCAGGCGAGTGATGCTGGTCTGCCATGTGTAGGCAACACAAGATGGTGAAAGCAACGTGTATTGACAAAGGCACACAAGGAATGCCCCCTATCAATGCTGACAATATGTGGAATCGGTAGAGAAAAAAGTCAAATCCATTAAATCCATTAAATCGAGGCAACTTTTGAGAATGAAAACACGATCTAATAATCATCAAATCCATTACAACTTTGACCTATTTATGAGGCACCGGAGGTGAGGAAAATAACTATTAACTCAATCTTTTAAGAAAAAATCAGAAATCAAATCCTTATAATGACCGAATTTTGGACCTCGAGTCCGGAGTTGACAATGGCGGCATGTTGTGACCCTGGTCATCTCTTCTAGAGATGGAGACATCTTTTCAGATGGTGGGGCTAGAGCATTTGCCCAGCAAGATATCAATGAGATGTGGCCACCATTTATTCACACGCTCTCCCATTTTTGATTATATGAGATATCAGGGAGATGGAGAAACATAGTAGTAGAGAGATATAGTCACTATTTACTCGAAACAGGAGCACAGTTGAACATCACATTGAATAACACCGATGAGACAAAGATGGGAACATAGGGATAGATGTGACCACTGTTTATGCAGAACATCTCCCCATTTACTCATACAAATATCATGGAGAGAGATGGTCATCATTTACTCGAAAAGAGGCACAGTTGAACAAGACATGAGTGAAAGAGAGAGCTGTATGATCACCGTTTATCCAGGAAACGTTCTCATTTTCTTGATATGAAATAACAGTTCAAGGGTACATTAAACAACATTAAAGGAGAGAGAAATACCAAAATAATACGATATCTCCCATGTTCTGTTGAAGTTGTTGTTAGATGATATCAGTGATGTAGGCTGGGGTGCAATGCTATGAGGCGAATGGCATAGGATGCATAGTAGGACGAATGGAAATCTTTTAGTCCACTATTATCTAAAACAAATCGTTTTTATTTGAATAAAGCATTTCAAAAGTATAAGAACTTTGGTGATGATGAGTTTTTCCTCACGTCTTGAGGTTTGGCCGGATGATCAGACATACTGCATTCATGACTATTCAGATATACTGCCTGATGAAATATAGCAAATCATCTGTGTTCATCAGACCAGGCCAGTTCATAATATTTTGAATATTTTCTCCTGAGGTTTGGATGGACGGCGGGACGTAATGAATCTCGATGGATGGCACACCATCATCCATTCAAGTAAAGATAACTCAATGGCTATGATTAACACAAAAAATCAACATATGAGAGTGCATACAAATTTTAAGTTATAAAGCATGATGTGATATCATCATATCACATATAAAAGAGAGAAGCGGCCAATATGAGGGTATCAGTGAGGATTAGGGCCACCACATCAAACACAAACTTTGGTGCAAACAACCCCCACACCTGTAAAAAGTATAATCCACTAAGTCAGATCAATTACTCACAAGAATAAATCAGAGTGATAACTGGATTATAATAATAATTAGGATAAATAGCAAGCATGACAAAATCTATAAATTAGAAGAATCTCGTGGGTTAAAAAAACTTGCTGGAAAATTTCTATCCAAAAAAGGGAATAAGTTTTTATCTTGAATAATAATATCTTTAAATTTGTTTAACATACTAGTGTAAGTGAAAACTTTCAATTAAGCCATAAAAAATTGATTTTACCAAAAACGCTGAAAGATTTGTAAATAAATATTTAATACATTGAATAGACTTCTATCAAGTTTTAACGAAAAATTGAATGGATGGTGACAATAGAATAATAATTTGATAGTTTGTCTCCAATGATAGAGATTGAGATTTGATCATGTGAATCATTGGCAGGAGTAACTTACCATCAAATGCCGCCTCTGGATTGTGACACAAACTACTGTTAGTGTAGTTGTAACAGCGCTGATAAATCCATAAATCAGAAATACCTGAAATTTTTAAAAAGGGATCATCCACATTTCTACTCGAAGAAAATTAAGAAGATTATCAAAATGAGACAAAGGTTCTAAAGGATAGAAGCAAGCTGCTATGGATAGATCTTAACTGCTGGGTGGAGAGAGGGTTTCCAAAAAAGATCTCAATTTACGTAGGATTAAAAACCCCAACCCTTTTGCACTTATACAGAGGGAGAAAGAGTTACTGGATACTATCTCATAGCCTGGATCCAATTAGAGTAAATGAAAGGAGAGAGAGAGAGTGATACAAACGTGCTGGTCCATATCAGGGAGAAGACTAGAAGGGGGGAGAAGGCGCCAGGATGGTCGTCGGCGTGCCGGGATGGACTACTGCAGGTGGGGGCAGGCGGAGTGGACATCGCCTGTGAGAGAGGTCCGGCGGACTGGATGTCGCCGGAGGAAGCCAGACACATTCTTGTGATACTTCTTGGCTGCCCTCCTCTAGGGAGGGCTGTTCTATTTAAAGGGATTACAAAGGGTCCAAATGACCTAAATGCCCCTATTGGGCTAAATGGCGAAAGAGGCCTAGATACGTCGGGGTTGTATCAGAGAGAAGAGAGAGACGGTTACCAGACATTTATCTGATTGCCTGGAGACAGAGAGGAGAGAGAGAGAGAGAAGTAGAGAGAGGGAAGATTATCGGGCTGCGTGATAGCCTATATTAGGGATGGGAAGTTTATTGTTCGATGGCAAATGAATGTTGTTCGTGGAAGAATGAACTAAATATCTTGTTCATGTTTGTGTTTGGTTCATTCTTGTTCGTTTGCGAACGTTTGGCAGTTAATTAACAAATTCAGTGAGACAATTGACGATGGCAACAAAAAGGGGAGCAAATCAAGGGCTGTAGAGTCTTGAGAAACACAAGGTGCTGAGAAATCTGGCACAGAAGAATGGTGTGAAGAATCGGCCATTGATCAGCAGAAAGTCCCCAGGCAAACAGGGACATCCTGCAGATTACAATGGTGCAATCAGCTCTCACCTGAGGTCGAGCACCATTTGTTCATGACGGAGAAGGATGAGCAGATGATCTGATATTCTCCGGCAATAAGCACCAGAAGGGGATGGAGACACAGAAGGAGATGCAGATGGAGAAACAATAGATCCATGTGGACGGAGAATCAATAGCTCATACCATTTTGAGGAATCCAATGATATCAAATTCCTTGAAAAATGGTAGAAGCCGGATTCCTAGTTAGCGCCATCCTGAATGACGATGGCATTTGCACCTTCCCCACCTGTCTAGAACAGCCAGCACAGCGCCACAAAATCCCATTCTAACACCTCAAAAGAAAAAGATCCCCAGCCTGGAAGGCCAGAGCTTCTTTTTCTCAACGGTAGAGCTTACTCCTTGGAATATCCTTAAGCACCATGTCTTTCCAGCACCCATGCTGCTGCACATGAACATAAGAACAGGGCTCCCCTCGCTCAGCGCCACCGACACCATTACTTGGGTGCGGCAGCTGTCCAAGCCGATGGCCCTCCTCCCTTAACGTAGAAAAGACAAGTGTTATCTAGAGATTCGGTGACACCCTCTTGAACATCATCTTCCTTGCAAAATCCACCCCATCATTGATGCATTCTCAAGGCCCAGAAATTGCTCAGGAGGGAGATTTGTTCACCTGGTTGCCTCCAATACCACATTGATCCAACGGTTCACTTGTTTGTGAACAGTGCTTCAGTGAAAAGTTAGTGTTTGTATTCAGTCGTGAACATTCACATGTTCGCAAACAAACAACATAAACATCCTATCCCTAACCTAGATCCAACAACAGTGAGGAGAGAAAAAAAAAAGAAAGAGAGGGGGAGGGGGAGGGGGAAGTTGCGCAGCAACCCCACTAAAAGGAAGGAGAGCATTTCGGTAGTAAGATTCAGAATAGGTGATCATAGAAAGCTGTGACAACTTGAAATATAAGAAATACTAAATTGTCAGGTTTCAAGAAAGTGAACGAAAAAGACCATGCACTGAATGACCGTGAAACCATGATGTCGTGATGAATATCCCAATCTAAAGGATTATATATTACTGTTATATGACACCCAAATTGGAACGATTCTTTCAGTCAGGCTGGCCCACTGGGCCCTTTATAGGCTCAAGCCATGGAATCACCACCCTTTGAAGGTTGGAAAGAAATTTTTTTGGGTAGTCATAAGAGGCAAACATTTGTCGATGAGCCCAATTTGGACAACTAGCACAGTAAAATATCTGCATAAAATAGAGCTCATATCCGAATCTAGACATCAAATCACCAAAAATAATTGAGCCAGTAAAAGCGAATAAACGATTTTACAGAATCATTTTCAGCCGTAAAGCAAAAAAGAAAGAATGTTGTAGGAAGGTAGATAGAGAAAGAGACAGACCAGGATCATCGTACGTGCCCTCTTAGGAGAATCTCTGTTGAGAATGATATTGGAAGGGTAGAGAGAGAAAAAAAGAGTTAGAGGGAAGAAACTGACATGGAAATTCCCCATACATACATGGAAAGAAGAAAGAAGAAGAAAGGTTTCACACAGGGCTATTCAAGCCACGTGTGAGACATGGGATGGGCAGAGATTCTGCCTAGAGATAAAAGACATCAGGCAAACAGAAGGGCAGTAAAAAGGACTTCTTGAGATCAGTTGATGGGAGGGCGACCTCAGGCTGGAGCTTGGAGATTCTCTGTTCCAGAAGGCTGCAAGATCAATCCAAACTGCCGATTCATCTTTTATTCTCTTCTCTTCCACCTTGTTATTCTCTTATTATGTATCTCAACCCCATTCTGCCTCTGGACATCAGCGCATTACATATCTTCTCTGATTTGGAAGGACAATTGTTATTTCTGTTGATTATTGAATCTATACTTGACGATCAAGACTCTTCAAGTCATCTCTCTTTGGCAATTTATCAATATCCTCAGAGGAAACATACCACAAACCAACTGACAACAATCCAGATCAGGCTTGTAACAGAGAGATCCTCCGGGAGGGAGCACTGATGATTCAGGCCTTTTGTCTTTGGTTGTGGTATGTTTCCTCTGAGGATCAGCCTGATTTTATTGCTAGACATTTTCACTTACCATACTACCTCATGATCTATTCTGAAATGTTTTATTGTTTCTCATATTGAGAACTTGGTCTTCAATACTAGTACACAGAGTCCCGGACCAAGGTTCTTATCAGTCTCCCAAGAGAGAGGGCTTAAATGGAACCCGGAATGGGCTAGGCCTGGACTTCTGAACCGGGCTGCTGCCATGGCTTCTTCCGAACATAGATGCATTGACGGATCATATCACATTCATTCACCCAAATGGCAACAACAAAATTATTGATTCCCAATCAGTCACTCTCCCCCTCTTATTTATAACCTGCCTTTATTTGTTTGAAGTCGCCTGAGCACCTTAGCCCACAAGTGCTGGGTTATGCTTGTTTGAAGTGCTGGGTTATATTTTATTTCTTCGAAGTTGAATCTTTTCTTACCATGATAAGCCCTTGGTAGGAGTTTATCATTACTCCCTTGCATGGGAACTTTTCTTAGCATGGGAAGCTGGGAAACTGTCGGTCGATGATTTCTATGTCTTCCCATGTGGCCTCATAGTTTGTCAGGTTCTTCCACTTGACCAAAACTTGAATTATGTCCCCAATGAAGAGATAAGAAAGGATACGTTCAGGGTATACCTGCCATTCAAAATTTCCAGGTAGATCAGCCTGAATATCCAAAGCAACTATATTAGCACCAATAGCCTTCCTAGGTTGAGAGAAATGAAAAACTAGATGGATTTTGGTAGCCTCTGTTAAATCAATCTTAAAAGGTCCGAAATATTTTCTTGAGAGTTTCTCCAAGGCCTCTTTGCCAAGGACTTCATGCTATAGGGGTGGATTATCAAGCAAACATTATCCCCTTCATTAAATTGCACATTTCTTTGGAGTTTGTCAGCTTGAGTCTTCATGCACTCTTGGCCCTTGGTTAAATGAGATTTACGCACAGAGAATACGATCCCCCTCTTGTGGGAGACCGTCTAAAGAATTGAAAGGTGTTGAAGGACTTTCATATGGTAGGTTCTCAAGCAAAGTTGTTGTAGGAGAGTGTCTAAAGAATCCAAAGGTGTTGAAGGGCTTTCATACAGTAGAAGGGCAGCCATCTGACCACTGCTTACGATGTTCTGAAGAAAAGGAACATCAATAAAACTCAAGACCCTTCTCGGTGAAGGATGCATACTTGAAGATTCGAGGGGTGGCGAGAGATGACCCAGAAGTCAGGCAGACAAGCCACATAATGCTGAAACTGAAGATTCCTCTCAAAGTGAGAATTTTTGGCTGGTTGTTGAAGAGACGGAAACTCATCACCCGGGTCTATCGGCGGAGGTGGGCACCAGCAGAGCCCGTCGGCTCCCCCTTGTGCGCTCGGGGCGAGGAAGACTGCTCACACCTTTTCTTCACATGTCACATCGCTCAATGAGTATGGGCTTCGCAACAGATTTCAGGGGTGAATATCTCCTCAGACGACGATTTTTGGGCATCAGTCACGACGGGTAGAGGTGGGTGGAGTGGATACCGGAGCAGAATGGAGTGGGGGAGAATTCTCGCAATACTGTGGGCGGTATGGTTGCACCGAAACGAAGTGGTGTTCAAGGGAGGGAAGGCTTCAGTCGAGAGTGTCATATTTGACGTTGAGGCACTAATATCTTTTTGGGGGGTAGGGGGATAAAAACAGGATGTGCGTCATACCTGTAAATGATGTGTACATGACTTTTTTTTTTAAATAGTATCAGGTTGGCCACCGGTTTCGGGTGGTCTGCCCTATTTTCTTCAAAAAATAAATAAATAAATAAAACTCAAGACCCTTCTTTGTGATTTCAGTTCGTCTGTCTGTCTCTGAATGGTAGGAAGATCTGAGTCATAATAAGGTGCCTACTAGCCTGTGTAATTCCCTCCAGAATGAGCTAGTGAAGACACTCCCTCTATCCAATATGATAGATGCAGGTACACATAAATGCGCAATAACTCGGGTTGAAAACGGATGCTTGGTTGCAATAAAATGAGGGTATTTGCTGAACCTGTCAACCACCACCAATATAGAATTGAATCCATGAGAGTAAGGTAACCCTTGAATGAAGTCTAGTGAGATGTCATCCCACATCTTATCAGGAATTGGAAGTGGCAAAACAGACCAGTCGGATTTAATGTTGATACCTGATGGGTTTGGCCTAATATGACACGCCAAAACATAAGTTTTGATCTTTCGTTTCATTCCTTGCCAGTAAAATTTCTGAGAAATCCTGTTATATGTTTTCAAAAATCCACTATGGTTCCCAGTTTGGCATCATGAAATTCCTTCAGTATAATAGGAAACTGATACAGTCCTCTTAGAATGGCACAATTAAGACTAGAACAACAAACAATAACAATATATTTTACACGGTCACAAGTACAATGTACGAACCCTTGTTACAGGAGCGATCTTACAAGACGATGACTTCGCCTCCCAATCTCTTAAGGATCCCTTAAGAGCCTTAGGAAATTCTCCCACTACCCTGGAGAGTCCTTTTCCTAACATACCTATATATTTTACATGTATTTATACTATCCTAATGTAGACAGTTATACTTCAGTAGCCTTCTTCGAGCATCTCCATGAAGGAGTGCCTCCATTGTGAATGCCTCTTCAGATGCTTCCGTTGGGTTGTTATGTTGTTTTGATGCCCAGGAGAATTCTAACGATTTATTTCTCCTTCTGTCATAACTGTCATAACTGTCGTTTTGCAATATCAATATCGATTTATTCCTCCTCTTGTATACTTTAGGAAGATTCATATCAGAATCAAAAGAGACATCCTAGGAATGACTAACCTCTTTTTGTAGAATAGTAGATTGTGGTGTAATGTGTAATGAGCGTACATTCTGATATGTTCTATTCAAGGAAATACAAACAAAGAAATAAGAAGAGAGCAGGCCAACAGCCGGTGATGGCACGTGCTGACTAAAGGGGGACGAAACCCTTATAAATTAGAGAAGAGGAGAGTAGGAGGACAGGTCTTGTCTTTCTTGAGATCTTGAAGCAGACGGTTAGGACCATCGGGACGCTGGAGCAGGAGTCGGCCTGTTGAACCGGAGGAGGATGCTCCGTCTTGGATGGAGGAGCATCTCTACATCTTTGTATCGCTCTTATTCAATTATATACTTCCTAGTCTTCGCGTTACAGACCTACATTGTGATAAGGTCCTATAAATCTCATACAAGAGAAGGCCAAGGAAGGAATAGTTAGATGAGAGGCTGAGGCGATGGTCAACATAGGGCACAGTGGGGGTCAACCAAGGGCTGACCCAGAGTCTACTGCATAAAAGAGTACAGAAGAGCATCATGTGGATTGGCACATGACGACCTAGTAATAGGAGGGCTAAATTAGGCCCATTAAGTGGAGGAAGGAAATAATAGCCCATTAGAGAATAAGGGGGGGGGAGGAGGGAGGGAGGAGAAGGATATAAGGAGAACGGGGGCCTTTTGGAAAGGGGGGATCAAGAATCTGTTGGAAGTCTCTTCCTCTAGGCTCGGGGTTGCATTCGACCTGTCTATGAGAAGGGTGACTGAGCTCCAGATCTCAGTGCTTCATCAGACTCAAAGATGTAAGGATCGCTATTCAGCTTGATCCAGCTCGGTATTGAATCTCTGCCAAGCCAATAGAGGTGTGTTCTGTTTCTTGATTGATACATTTTATAGGAATTACTGTATCACTTTGGTGATTTCTGGTAATGCAAAATCGGAGAATATTTCATTGATACAAACAAGGCGTATCACATTCCCATATTGGCACTAAGGAACTTTAAATTTCAGGCAGGATGGGATATTGAGCAATTTCTTGTCCCAATTGCATTTTTTCCAGCAAATGAAGTACTGACAGGTTGTTAATGAAAATTCATTCATGGAGTGTGATCGTGCATCTGCAACAGTGTTATTTTTTTCATCATTCTACCCCATTTCAAATTCATAGCCTAGAAGATTAGAAATCCACTTGTGATATTTCTGGAGAATTCCTAGCCAGTCATTGAGGAAATGGAGAGTAGCTTGATCTGTCAGTAAACAGAACTTTTTGAATTGTTCGTAGTGTTTCCACTGGTTCATTGCCCAGACATCAATTCTCTTTCATTCATGGACTTTGACTGAGCTCTAAAAGAAAGTGTTTTACTGTAATACGCAATAGGGTGTGATTTCTTGGATCAGAACAGCTCCCGCTCCAAAGCTAGAAGCATCAGTTTCAACTATAAAAGGCTTTGAAAAATCAGGAAGTCGACGCTATTTTCATGGTCTGAAAAGTTGTATCAGCTTCTGGTGACCACCTAAAGGAATTCTTTTTAAGCAAAGCTGTAAGTGGTTGAGCTTTGGTGGAGTAATATTGGATGAACAGTCTGTAGTAGTTGGTAACCCCAAAAATCCTTGAAACTGTTTGAGTGTAGCTGGTATCTGCCAACTTCGAATATCCACAATTTTATCAGCGTCCATAGAGATTCCTTTGATAGAAAACCCAATGTCCCAAAAACTCAATCTTGTCTTGATGGAAATTACATTTCTTCAAGTTAACCTATAACTGGTAGTCTATTAATACATCCAAGATCATATTCCAGCGTACTTCCTGCTCTTCTGGAGTCTTACTGTATCCTAAAATATATTCAAAAAGTACAGAGACAAATTTCCTCAAGTAGTGTCTGAGAATAGAATTCATTAGTCCTTGGAATGTAGCTGGAGCAGCAGAAAGTCCAAAAGGCATTACAAACAATCATAGTGTCCTTGGTGTGTTTTGAACACTTTTTCTTATTGTCTACCTCAAACATCCTGATCTGATACTGAACAGATTTTAGGTCCAACTTGGTGAAAAGTGTGCCTTCATGTAAATCCTCTAGTATTTCCTCCACAATGGGTATGTGGGACCTATTGGGTATAGTAATTTTATTCAATGCTCAGTAATCGATGCAAATTCTTCACCCTCCGTCTTTCTTTTTAATCAGTAGGGCTCGACATAGAAGGGACTAGAAGATGGTCAAATAACATTAGCATTCAACAATTCTTGTATCAACTGTTTAATCTCATTCTTGTGTAGATATGAATATCTATAGTGTTTCATGTGTACTGGTCTTGACCCAGGAACTGTGTATTCGATGGTCTACATCTCTTTTAGGTGGCAATACCATCCAAGGTTAAAACATCGTAGGATATAAAATCTTAAGATTAGAATTTAAGAGTAAGTGCCATGGCCTTGTTTGGGTCACATAATGCTTGCAATTTCCTGAATCGTTATTTGCCCCAGAGAATTTCTTGAGGCTAATGATTCGAGGGTACATCCTGTGGTCGAAATTCCATGCAGTATGCAGAATATATAAACGAACATGCCAGAGAATTTTTAGTGAAAGCAGGTTGTTGTAAGAATAAAACCAGTCCAGGGTCTTTAACCACTGAACACCTAATATAATGTCAAATCGACCCAGTGAAAGTGGTAAGAAGTCTTACACGATATCTAAACTATGCACATGTACAGGTACATTCAGACAGATTCCTTCAGATAATCTGAGATAGCCATCTCCCAACATAACATCGAATCTGGCCCATCTAAGGTAGGGATTGATAAAGCTGTCAATGTAGCTGGATTAATGAAGTTGTGAATTTGCCCTCTGTCAATCAATACTACAACACAACCTCCTCTGATACCTCCCCACAGCTTGAGTGACCCTGCTAATAATCTGAATCAGTTATTCTTGTCTTCCGGTTGAGGAACATATTTTTTTTTGGGCTCCTGAAGATGCACCAACTCTTGATTCTGAAATGGATCTCCCGAAATTCGTCCAGCAAAACCCCAGAAATCCGTAACAATTGATCAATGTATAATGTCTTCCAATTGGAATATGAGAAAGATGTAGAGAATCAAGAAGTAATACAGAGAATCCCAAAAAGGAAAGAAAGATGAAGAAGAGGCTTCAGCCGCATCGGCTTCCCTCCCGCTTCTGGTGGAGCATCTCCTGCCAGATCTCACTTCAAAATATCCTTCCTGTCTTCTGCTTGGAGAACTTTATTTATATAGGTGTTTTTCCCGCCCAAAGTCCAGCTGGTTGTTATGCCTTTCTTGGTCGTTTATTGTAGAAACGTGGGAGGTCCGTAACAGATTCCCTATCAGTCTCTCTCCCCTCTTATTTATATCTGCCCTATCCTGCCTTTATTTGTTTAAAGTTGCACGTGTACCTTAGCCGGCACGTGCTGGGTTATGATTGTGTCTTTTCTTACCATGATAACTCCTTGGTAGGAGCTTATCAATCTCCCAGACAACTCATCTTTCCCTGAGGACTAAAAAATTTTAAATGGGAATTACTCTTAAGAGAAAAATCTAGAAATACCCCCAACTGATATTGGGGGTCTTAACAGAATGAAAATTGTGGTGACAGAACTGATTACCAGGATCAAGTCTGAATGAAATGATTGCCTCTCTCTACTGCTCCACGGCTGCTGATGATAGAAGAGGACCAGAAGTGGAAGACCGAAAATAGGTAAGATGTGCGAAAATCCAAAAGTCTCTATTGAAAGGAGTATTCCCTGGCGGATTAGGTCAAACTGGTCAAAGCTGCAAATACAACAGTACAAATTCTGTGAAAAATTAAGATCATCAAATAAATAGGTAACGTTGATGGGAAAAAATTCAACATTATTGTCACTCACCCAACAAAAGCAGCACCATATCTTAGCCCATCAAAGGCACACCTGCGAAAACAAATAAAAAACCTGATGAAGGTAGCAGCATTACGTATTTTACAGAATTTAAAAACTATGGACAGAGATTAATATCAATATTTTCAGTCACGAAGAAACAGCTTTCAACTTCCGTTAAAATGTTAAAATTGGATCTCATACGGATGAATCAGCACCAAAAAGTATAATTATTAAATATTTCTTTCAATTTATTCCTTTCAAACCAGCAGAAACCCCTTTAATGGGCTCAAGTCCTAACTGTATCCACAAGAACTAAATACCTAGCAAATAATATGTTCTTACCAGTGACCAGTATAGAAAAACAGGCAAATAGCTAGAAGACACCATTTTAAGACCGGAATTGGGTTTTCAAGTATTCCTCCAGATGTCTTCTGAGACCGTATGATACATAACGCTGCATAAAAAAAAGAAGAAACGGATAACCAAAACCACAACTTTCATCAGTGTAACGTTCAAAAGAAAACCTTACACTAATTAATTTAGGCCTAAAACTAAATGTGAAGTTACCTCCGATGACAAAAATCAGGGCAGCAACTGGACTCTGCCTTCCAGACAACAACAAAATGGTTGAGCTCAGCACACATAGCGTGGCTACTGATGCAATACGGATCATACTCTTCTTCCATATGAAAATTTGAGTAAGAATCAAAATGAATACCATCCCAATGTCTGTTGCATATATAAGTCTAGGGATAAGATACAGTCCCACATTTCGAAGTCTATTCTGGGTTGAACTCACATTGCTTGCGCAGATCCAGTGGAGAGCAATTAAAAAGCAGTTTATGAAAGTTCCTACTAAAAACAAGCTGAAGCTTTTCCCAAACAATGCAATGGGGGCTGTCAAAAAGACAAGTAGAGGCAGAGTCACAAAGGATGCAAATGGTAAAATATCAGAGGTCATCTTCCAGATAGATCCGATAGCTTTGACATTAGATGACTCCAATGGACTTGAAAACTCTGAACCCACGCTTTCTTTTATTGGCCCAAGATCAATCTTATGTCTAAGAATAACTGCCACCAGTAAAAGCATCGGTTCCTACCCAACATGAAGAAAAGTATCATAGTTAAATTGGGCCCCCAAAAAGAAATCACAAGCAATGAAGCATGAAACTAACTTCTACACTAATTCTTCCGGACGTCAGTGAATGATGAAAGTCAATCAATGCAGCTGTTGCCAAAAGATAGGTCGCCACCTTTCCTTCCGCTACTGTGTACCAAAATTATTGAGCTTAAATAGTGTCCTAAACATAAAAACGACCGTGCAATCAATTGAATTGAAAACATAGAAAACTTACAAATATAGCTATTAGACAGAAAACTAACTGCACGAATAATCACTAAAGCAACGGCAATCATGAGTCTGAAGGAAAACAGAGGCTTCAGAGTACACTCTGACTTGTCGATTCTCCAAATGGCAAAAACTTGATAAAACAAAGAAAGAAGTAGGAAAAACAATCCAGCGATCATCAATTTCAGGTCAAACTCTGTCCATTTTGACCGTGCCAGCTCAGCAACCTTCTCTAAGAAAATTGAGTATGCACGGATTTGCTCGTGGAAGAATGAAGGGTTTGGGTTACAGTTTTTGCCGCTCTCTCGACACTGAGAAATAGACTCCAAGAACCTAATCCAGTTACTCTGCGCTTGAACATATGTCTCATCTACTAGCAGCAAGTCTTCAGAGGAGAATCCAATAAGAGAGGTAGAAGAATAAAGGTCGATATATCTTTTCACCTGAAATTTAAGAAGCTAACGCAATATTAGGTCCCAAGATAAAACACATGGAAAGCCAAGAGATTTGGGGCTTTCCTGACCATCAAAATTAATGAAAAGCACGCTATAAAGTTCCAAAGTTCACAGAGTTTGCAAAAGTTCTGACAAAAATCGAAAAGCAACATGTGAAGATTTTTGTTGAGTCTGCCATACAAAAAATCAGATAAGCCAGTAAAAGTACCTGCCAGGAATTTACACACAAAGTATCTACGAAATTTTTCATCCATGCCTCCGAGTATGAAACAACGTCAACATCAGGATCCTTTCTGTCCCATGTACCAGCGCTCAAAGCATACAATTCATGATTTACCCTCCCAATGCTGTGAGCATGAAGAAAAATGTGAGTGCAAAGCATAATATCACGTATAATCAAGGCTCATCAAAGCAAGTAATTTTAGATCGACAACTCAACCCAATGAAAAAATGTCCAAAACTTTATACAAAATCTAGAGGGCTTTGCAGCGAGTCCTAATCATGCAGAATAATGTATAAGGTATGCCACCCAATTAAGATAGGAGGTCTGGGGGTCCTACACATGCAGAGCATGAACACGGCATTACTAACCAAATGGGTGTAGAGAATTATGAATCCACGGGAGGATTTGGTCATCAATTTATTGCGTGACATCTATGGTAAGAGTCTGAATTGGGACAGAAGGCAGATATGTATCATGGAGCATCGCCATTCTGGCAAGGGCTGAGACAGGTCTTTCCTAGGGTGCAAGGTTTTTTCTCGGCCAAGTTAGGCGACGGGAAGACATTCAAATTTTGGAGAGATGCATGGTCGCCACGAGGCATCCTTGGTGAGATATTCCCCCGACTGTATGCACTTGCCCAGGATCAAAATGCCCACGTGCATGACTGCTGGGAGGGCGCGTGGAACCCGATCATACGATGTGCCTTATCCGACCAGCGTGTGTCAGATTTCATAGATATGCAACAACCCCTATTTCAGCTACGACTAGAAGATAGAGAACGAGATAGTTGGACATGCACAAATGGCCCCTTCTCAGTGCATAAGGCTTATACGATGATCCGAGAGGGACAAGAGGAAGACTTGACACTAGTCAGTGCATGCAGGTTCATATGGTGCCAAAAAGTCCTATTGAAGGTGCAGTTTTTTGGGTGGCTGCTAGCAAGGAAAAGATTAATGACAAGAGTCTTTCACAAAAAGTAATACCCAGATACTTCATCGCAATGCGTGCTGTGTTTGAATGGGGAAGAAGATTGCAACCATCTTTTCTTTGAATGTTCCTTTGCTCGCACAGTTTGGGCCAGCCAGTTACTCTCAAGGATGAAGATGACATCTGAACAGGCCTTTTGGGATTCAGCACAGAATTACGTGGGAAGAAGAAACAAGGAAGGGGGCCCAGCACTAGCGGTGTTGTGGGCCATCTGGCTACACAGAAACGAGGTGTTGTTCAGCGGTAGAAGGGCTTCTACCGATGGAGCTATACATGAAGCAGAAGGACTTAAGGCAGCATGGTCCTTGCGAGCGACGGGAAGTGAAGGGAGGTTTTGATGGTGACTGATAAGCATGTAAAGGGCCTGTGAGGTCCTGACGGAAGGTTCACCAATTCATCGGGTGTTCACTACTTGTTATAGTTCAAAAAAATAAATAAATAATAATCGTGCAGAATAATTATGGTTAATATTAATTTGGTTTTACCCTTTGTGATGGATATAGAGGCCTTCAAGCATAAATTGGGCATTTCTACGCTCTAAGAACATGAAAATTAAAAAAATAGAAAGAAAAAGGAACTCTAGTAGATTATATGATGTAATAAGCTACTTGACTAGCCGTCAAACTCAATCATGAACCGTACCGTAATTGGTGTACGAAAATTTTGTGTACTCAATTCATGTTCCCCTTTTTCGTTTCTTCCATTAATGGATTTTCACAGTCCTGAATACATTTTAAATAACTCAACATTTTCCAGAATTATAGAATTTTATGAATCTCTAAACTGTGATATCCTTGTCAACATAAGAGAGATAAGATGGTGATAGGCAACTGACGAGGACATATTTGGAAAAGAGAAAAAACAGAAAACGGCTCGAGTCGCTCACGCACCAAGTGCCTTGGGTCAGATGCGGGACAAGACCATGTCAGCTAACAACCTATAAGGAGCAGGGGGGCACCATAACAGAAGGGGAGGGAGAAGGGAAGAATACTGGAGCCTGGCCGTCGGAAGCTTCCACGGGGGTTACGGGAAGTGTTTGGAGATCCTCTCGACACTCAGCTAGAGACAGTGTCAATCCGGCCTGTCTATCTTTTTATGTCTGCCATTTATCTCTTTGTGAACCTCATCTTTCTCTCCTCGTCAGCGTTCAACTTGGAACAGCTTACTCGTGAAGTGGATTTGGATATAGTCGAGTCGTGTTTTTGTTCTGCCAGTGTGGGATCTGCGCATTTTTCAATACAGTTACGCTTATTTACTCGAGGGAGCCGTAACAGAAGGAGAAAGGAGAGAAGATAGGGTGTTGGGGCCAACCTACAACACAAGCTGTAGCCACAACATAGTCATATGTACAAGGTTGGGCAGCATGGCAGCACATTATGACAGGAAAAGAGATGTTTTCACGGATGGTTTCTCTGCATGTAGTATAAAAATAAAACACAATAAAAGTCAACGGACATTATTTCGAATAAAAACAACCCCCCAAATTACAATAAAGTAAACCTAACTAGTATAAGGCCCTGATGAGAAGCCAAGGTTATCCTTGATGACGTCAATCTACAGACAGCGATATTCATTATGAAGGCAGAAGTGATATGATTGTTAGAGCGTATCACGTGAGTACAGCACGTGATACACCCTACTAGCTGTTACATGGATATCTGTAAATATTCTATTGTTTTTAATGAAAGAAATACCCGTTTTCTGCCTCTTGTTCTCGTCACCCTATGGGTTTGTCCCTTCTCTTCTTCTCTACTCTCTTCACTGGACATGAATCTTGGCATGGTATCAGAGCGACCTTGAGCTCAAGTGAATCTCCGACAGCTTATCGTCTGAAGGAGCTGGATCTGAAGCCCTGGATGGAGAAGAAGCATCTCCAACGACTAATTGTTGGACAAATCTCCCACCTCTCCAAGATCATCCCCAGCAGCTTACCGTTGGACGCTACTCTCTTGCTTGGGAAGGAGTTGTCTTTTCACCTTGGTGGCTCCTGTTCTGACCTAGTTTGAGAAGAAGGCGACGACGATACGGGTTGACAAAGCTCGTTGACAATGAGGGAAGCGGTTGACGATACGAGTTGACGACGACGAATTTGGTTGACGTTAACGATGACAACTCCTGGATGTTGACGTCTTCAAGGACGACGATACTTTGAACTGTGAGTGTTCTTCTGGACGGGGTTGGATGACGACTTTCTTCAAATTTCTGATCATCAACAAGGAAAAACCAGGTGCGACATTCCAATTTACTCCAGCTGAATTTGTTGTTAGCGTTATTGCTCATCATAGCTTTTAAACTATATGGCTAAAGGCGAAGCCAAATATGAGATTAATGCTGGTCCCAGTGGTGGACAGTTTCCTCTAGTAGAGAGATATCTGATTCATCCTATCAGAAATGGCGTTGCGAGAGGATGTTTTGCTTACCTGGATGTTAGACTCTATGTCACCGGATCTGAGTCAACATTACATGGACTTTGACACCGTCAAAGATATATGGGATCATGTTCAGAAACATTATTCAATGCGGGAAGACGAATCTTGCATTGCAGATCTGGTTGATCGCTCCATGCGACTTATGCAAGAAAATCGGACAGCTTTAGCTTATGCTAACGAACTACAGACATTATGGAAAGAGATCGACTGATAAACATCCCCTAAGGACCTATCAATCGAAGAGGAGAAGAGCTGAGATGCCCCACGTGCGGAAGGATCCACACGTGCGAATATTTGAATACAGGCGGGAAAGTTGCAGCGCAAGGAGTTCAAGATCCCAATATATAAGCGGAAGGAAGGAAGGACTAGGCGTCTTTTGGAAGTTGCAAGAATTCTCTGCCCTTCGCTGGAGATTCTCCTCGAAGCAGAAGCTGTCGCCCGATCCGGCCACCGTCCCTTCTACCCCTCGATCTAAGTCTCCTATTCTCTCCTCCCTGATCTATTTCACTTCTTCATCACTCAAAACCTGGATCTTATATCGTGACTGTTTCGGTACACTCAGTGTTCAATTCTCAATTCAGTGTGGAATATTCGAGTATCAAGATTTATATTGTTAGAAGTACTGGTGTTCTAACATCGACTTTTATTGGGGCCCTACTAGCAACTCAGTAGACCATGGTTATATCCTACAAGATCGAATTTATTGCTATCTTAAGGGTCTGCGACCAGAGTTTGAATCTATCCGTGCACAATTGTTCAACCGCGAACATAAACTGAATTTCGAAGATATGGTGATTCAGTGTGCAAAGAAGAAAGTAGACTCAGGAGAGCCATCGGTCGACTGAGAGTATTGCATGTGCTGTGCAACAATCTTCTACCGGATCTAAGACACATCAGAGAAAACAATCTGGACCGGGTAATCAAGGTGGATGCCAGCCAAAACCCCCTCGAGGAGATGACAAGGATCATCTCCGGTGCAGTCATTGTGGACGTTCACATCACACAAAGGAGACATGTTGGAAAATACATGGTCGACCTGCCTGGGCGACAAACCAAGTGAGCAAAAGTCATAACGCTATCTCAACAAGTGAAGAACTCAAAGTAACCGAGCAGAAGGAAACAGTATCTATGGAACAAAACTTTAATCTTAGTAAGGAGGAACTCCTTCAACTCAAGAATCTATTAAAGTCTACAACCGACATTATTGGTTCGACGTCTCTTGCTCACTCAGGCAACTCTTTATTCCACACTTTAACTAGAGCTCTGGTTCATCAGTCTAATGTATGGATTCTCAACTTGGGAGCCACTGATCACATGACTCCCTATCGAGAGTTTTTTAAAACCTATGAGCCTTGCACTAGTAATCGGAAGGTTCAAACAGCCGATGGTACCCTGCTTCCTGTAGTTGGCATTGGTAGCATAGCAGTTGTTCCAATAGGAACACTTACCTCTATCCTCCATGTTCCAAAGTTATGTGTCAGTTTACTATCTGTTCAGCGTCTAGCCCATTTGTCATCATATAAATTAATTTTTGATGGCCTTGATGCATTTCTTTGTGACAAGGTGGCGGGCCTGAAGCATGGGCTAGCTCGAATCTCGGAAGGCCTCTACTACTTATGCCAGCCACAAGGGATCCCGGTGGCTTCTCTTCACACTTTGACTGCAGCGTCTACTAGCGACAAAAAATTCTGGCTTCTTCATCGTCAATTAGGACATCCCTCGTTTTCCATTATGAAAGACATGTTTCCTAATTTATGTACTCATTTGAACATGATTAACTTAGTGTGCAATATCTGTCAATCGGCTAAACACAGGTGCACCACATATCCCTCTTCTTTCCATAATGCCACAAATGTTTTTGAACTAATACACTGCTATGTATGGGGACCAGCTCCATTCTCAGATCTTCATGGCTTTCGATGGTTTTTGATTTTTATAGATGATGTGAGTTGTTTTTCTTGGATTCACCTTATGAGACACAATTCTGAAGTACCTAATCTTATCCGGGGCTTCTTAAGTATGGTTCATCGTCAGTTTGAGGAGAAAATTAAAAGGTTGCACACTGATCATGGACGTGAATGTATCAACTCCGATATGATGAATATGCTTCATGATCAAGGTATAATTCATGAAACTTCATGTCCATATACACCTCAACAAAATGGGGTAGCTGAGCGGAAGTTAGGACATATTTTGGAAAAAGTTAGAGCCATTACAATCCAGAGCAATACTCGAAAAACATTTTGGGGTGAAGCTGCTATGCACTCCGTTCATCTTATCAATAGCATCCCATCTCCTACCCTTGGTGTAAAAACTCCAGAAGAAATAATGCAAAGAAATTATCCAAATACACGTTTTCAATTCCCCCCTTGAGCTACGTCTCTTTGGATGCGAATGTTATGTTCATCTATATCCACATCAGACAAATAAGTTATCTCCTCGCGCCTTAACCTGTGTGCTTGTCGAATACTCTAATACGCAAAAGGGATATAAATGCTATCATCCCCCTACGAGTTGTATCTGTGTACCCAAAGATGTTACATTCACTGAACTCAAATTTTATTAATCTAAACCAAATGATGATGAAGATAATAATTCACGAAATGTATCCTCCTCTCCTACTTATTTATCACCTCTTGACTCACTAAGTACTGACATTCCACACTCGGAGTCAGTTGATGATTCCCTTTGGGATTTTTCCCTTTCGGATCCTCCGGAACCCCCACCGGCAGAACCTGTTCCTTCACTTACTCGGGTACAACCGTACCCGTTCCATTACACTCGTTAGCAGAATAGACCTAAACCTGGAGATCAACAAATCTGTCTCCACGGTCCTAGTACTATGTCAAACGAACCAGTCACTGTCCCTGATATACCTGAGTCAATTCAGGATGGTATCCCACTGCCTCGTACCACTCAATTTCCATTAAGTGATATTCTTACCAACCAGATTGTTTCACCAACTTAGAAGACATTTCTGATGAATCTCCAACAAGTGACTCTTCCCAAGTCTCACTCTGAAGCCTTGTCTCATCCTCCATGGCGTACTGCTATGGATGTCAAGATGGAGGCTCTAAATGCAAATAACACTTGGGAACTTACAACCTTACCAGCAGGGAAATGAGCTATAGACTGTCAATGGGTGTACACAGTAAAATATAAGGCAGATGGTACACTTGAACGGTACAAAGCCCGACTGGTTGCTCAAGGATATGCACAACAGTATGGTATTCATTACAAGGAAACGTTTGCTCCTGTAGCAAAAATGAACATTATACGCATTTTGATCTTATTGGCAACGTGTTATGACTGGCAATTGACTCAAGAAGATGTAAAAAATGCATTTCTGCAAGGTGACCTACAGGAGGAAGAGGAAGTGTACATGATACCACCTCCAGTATATGATACACCTTGTGGACAAGTTTGTCGCCTTCGTAAGGCACTCTATGGACTGAAACAATCTCCCCAAGCCTGGTTTGCCAAGTTTACCAAGGCTATGACTGATCTTAACTATAGTCAATGTGATGGTGATCATACTCTATTCTACCACCGTAGGCCCTCTGGCAAGATTGTTCTCCTTATTGTATATGTAGATGATATTATTATAACGGGAAATGATTCTAGTGGTAGTGAAGCTTTAAGTCAACATCTTAAAGCAAACTTTGACATAAAAATTTTAGGACCTCTTACTTACTTCTTAGGGATTGAGGTAGCCTATACTCCGTATGGCATTATTTTGTTTCAAAAAAATATATTGATGATTTATTCAATGAGACTGGCCACATACAATGCCGACCTTTATCCACCCCTATGGAGGTAAATCTAAAGCTTACTAATGACGCTACTGAACCTAACACGGATACTCTCTCTTATCAAAGACTTGTAGGCAATCTTATATATTTAGCCCATACTCGACTGGATATCTCTTACACTGTTAATGTACTTAGTCAATTAATGACATGTCCTAAAATCTCTCATTTGCAGGCTGCACATCACGTACTCCATTATCTCAAGGGCACCAATGTGCTTGGACTGACTTTCCAACGACATAAGTCACCACTCCTTGAGGTATACACTGATGCTGATTTTGTTGGCTCGCAGGTTGATCGGAAATCGACTACGGGATATGGTACCTTTCTCTGTGGCAACCTGGTTACTTGGCGAAGCAAGACGCAAAAAGCAGTCTATCTTTCTAGCACAGAAGCAGAATTTTGGGCTCTTGTTAAGGGCATCTGTGGGATCCTTTGGATTCAGCATCTCGTTCAAGAATTGAAGTTGTCACATGACCAACCAGCTAAAATATTCTGTGACAACAAGTCTGCAATTAGTCTGACCCATGATCCTATCCAACATGAACGAACCAAGCATATGGGGCTGCGTCGACACTTCATCAAACAGCATCTTGATCAGAAGACACTTACGATTCATTACGTACCTACAAAGCACCAATGCGCAGATCTGTCGACTAAAGGCTTGACTAAGTTGCAGCATGACTATCTTGTATCCAAGCTGGGCATGAATAATATCCATTCTCCAGCTTGCAGGGAGGTGTTAGAGCATATCACATGAGTACAGCACGTGATAGGCCCTACTAGCCGTTACACGGCTATCTGTATATATTCTATTGTTTTTAATGAAAAAAATACCCGTTTTGTGCCTCTAGTTCTCGTCGCCCTAAGGGCTTGTCCCTTCTCTTCTTCTCTACTCTCTTCACTGGACATGAATCTTGGCAATGATAACGAAGAGAAAAAAGTAGAGAAGAGTAATGAAAGAAACAAAATGACGTAATGGCTGGTATGATTCGTTTCCAAGTTGGAACTTTTAACTATGCTGATTTCTAAATATATATATAAATGTTTAATAGCTCTGGAAACGAAAGCTTCTTAGAACATAAATCTTCACCTTCCAAATGGAAATGGGATGCCAAGGAGTGCTGCAACAGTTACGGCAAAATCAAGCTGCAACAAAACAACAGCTTAATCAGAAAAAAAAGGAACATAATCATATGTATAAAAAGGGGAACTCTGGTGAAGCAAAGATGATCCTTTTGGCCCCAATCTTGTGCACTCTCTCTCTCTCTCTCTACTTTCTCTCTCCTCCGAATTTCCACAGTTCTACATGGTATCAGAGCAGGTCTTCTAGCCTGTCTTAGGTGCATTTTTTCCTGGAAGCTAAAGGGCATCCCAAGGGAGGCTCCTGCAAGCATCCAGGCTTGTTCCTGCTACATTCAGTGCATTCTTTGTTGACTATTTCTGCTGTTTCTGCTGCTCATCCTATGGGAGGGATTTCTTGCTTGCTGATTGTGGCCTTCCCTTCAAGTTTTTTGTTCCCTTCAAGATTCTTCGAGCTTCCGCAAATTACTGACTGATCAATGGCAGCTAGCACCACTGCAGCCTCAAGCAATACTTCCGACACCGAAGTGTCTGGCATTCAAGGGCAACCAGAGGGACGATCTTCCATCATCTCTATGGATCGATGGTTGACATCCTTGCCTATTCTGCCCAAGGCTTGTCTGTTTAATGGGCATAACGTCATTCTTTGGTCTCAAAGGATTGAGACTGCCCTAACACCAAGAGGACTCCTCCCGCATCTCACTGAGGATGGACCACCTCCGACATCGCCAAAATACCCAATATGGGTCATGGAAGAAGAACTGGTGTTCGGCTGGTTGCTGGACAGCTTACTTGGTGACCAATGCACCAAGTACCAGACCTATAAGACGGCTCGCAAGCTCTGGGAGGCTGTCCACCGAACGCACTCCAAGCAAGGTGACAAAGCCATCATTGTTGATCTCTTGCAGCGGTCTTTTTCAGTCCGACAGGGGGACAGGACAATCGAAGCCGTCTCCGACGAACTCCGGAACATTCACGTCGAGCTGGACCACATCTGGCCTCCGCCCACCAACCCCGTTGAGAAGGCTCGGTGGGACACTCTTCGCCTCTGCCAGCTGTTGTTCAGCGTCAACCATGACTTTGAGGTCGTCCGGAGTCAGCTCTACAACCAAGATGTAGAGCCCACCTTCGATGAAGCCGTTGCCCGGCTACTGCGAGAGGAGAGTCGCATTCTCCAGGAACGGGAAAAGGCGGCCTCCGGCATCACAAGCTCCTATGTTTCCCGGAGCTACAAGCCCCCAAATCCTGCTCAGGGGAAACCCCAGCGGTCTGCACCGGGCAGAACCGACTCTGGAAAAACACCCAGAGAAGACTGGGTGTGTACCTACTGCAAGAAGACAGGGCACCTCCGGGACAAATGCTGGAAGCTTCACGGGAAGCCTCCACACCTTGCCCGGGCACACATGGCCTCCGGTGCATCAGATGACGGAAATTCTCAACAAGGGGGAGCATCTGCCTCCACTCTGCAGACGATGAAGGATTCCCAACTCGCCATGCAGCTGGAGATCCAGAACCTGAAGGCCCTCCTCAGCAACTCCAGCACCGTCATCGGATCGACATCTATGGCCAATGGTGGTAAAAACGATCCTCTCTCATTTTTTTCTTCTAATACCTGCATAGATCCTGTCTGGATATTAGATTCCGGTGCAACGGATCATATGACCAATCAGAGAACTCTGTTTTCGTCATATGAACCCATTGCCTCCGGAAAACGTATCCAGACAGCCGACGGGACATTACTTCCTGTTCTTGGCTTTGGTTCACTAGACATCCAGCCCATTGGATTTGTTTCCAATGTTCTGCATGTTCCTAAGCTTCTCGTTAATCTCATTTCTGTTCAAAAACTCGCCAAAATTCAGCACTTTACCATACTCTTTGATGACATTGATGCCTATCTTTGTCACAAGGTCCACAGGTCGAGGATTGGTCTAGCTAGAGTCAAGGAGGGACTCTACTATCTTCCCGGCCAAGCTTCTACTTCTCCATCGAAGGGACTTGCAGTGACGGTCACTCAGGTGCCATCCATGGAGAAAATCATGGAAATCCATCAACGGATGGGTCATCCTTCCTTCCACCTTCTCAAACATGTGTACCCTTATTTGTTTAAGGATCATAATCTTGACTTATTCATCTGTCCAGCTTGTCAATTGGGTAAGTTTAAACGGTCTACTTACCCTTTAAGTAATAATAGAGCTAAAACACCCTTCTCCCTAATCCACTGTGATCTCTGGGGGCCATCTCCACATACAGATCTATTGGGACATCGTTATTTTTTGATCTGTATAGACGATCACAGTCGGTTTAGTTGGGTATTCCTCCTTAAAAACAAATCTGAGACGACTGGTTGTATCAAGAACCTTTGTGCATTAATCGCACGTCAATTCGGAACCGCTGTTCAGGGGTTTCGAACTGACAACGCCAAGGACTTCCTCAACAACGAGTTGACGGAATTCCTTTCCTCCAGTGGAATTCGACACGAGACCTCTTGCCCCTATACTCCACAGCAAAACGGGCTTGCTGAGAGGAAGATTGGGGATGTTGTCGACAAAGCCCAAACACTCCTAATCCAGGCCTATGCCCTGAAGAATCTGTGGGGCTTCGCTGTACTTACAGCCACCCACCTTATTAACCGACTACCCTCACGGACATTGAGTTATCAAAGTCCCCTGGACATCCTTGAAACTCAATGTCCGACTGTACGCCTTAAGACTGACCTACCGGTAAAAATCTTTGGATGTACCGCTTATGTACATAATCCCGTACATAAGCAAGATAAGTGGACACCTAAGGGACTGAAGTGTGTCTTCTTAGGGTATTCCACCACCCAGAAAGGTTATAAGGTATATCATCCCGTCACTCGACGGTACCTTGTATCCAAGGACGTCGTCTTTGACGAACATAGCTTTTACTACCAAACTAAACAACATGCCACACTAAGGGATCTTGAGTACCTTTCCCAGGTGGAAGAATCGCTTCCACCTGTGACAGATTCGGATCTGCCCCAGCGTCCATCCCCACTTCCGCTCCTCTTCCCTGCAGAGAACGCTTCGGATGTTCCTGCAGCATCCTCTCTGCCGGAGCCGGCAGAAGACTATGTCTCTCGGCCAGTCACTGACGTCACAGATTCCACAGTGGAATCTGCGTCTTCTGATCTAGTTCCCACCTTAGTTCCTGAAGGAACTGATGTTTCACAGCACAGAGAATTACCTACACCTGTGCTCGAACCAACACCACCCGCACCTACCGGGGAATGGTCTATTGCCCTTCGAAAGGGCAAGAGAGCATGTGTCAAGGCCAGACCCTATGACACTGCACATCTCTCTGTCCAACATCAAATCTTCCTTACCCATCTCACAGATCAGCATGTTCCCACCACGGCTCATGAGGCTCTAAAAATCCCAAAGTGGAAAGAAGCCATGGATGAGGAGATGAGGGCATTATTACTCAACCAGACTTGGAATATTGTGGATTTGCCACAAGGGAAAAAACCTGTGAGTTGTCGGTGGGTATTTACGATTAAGTGTACACCGGAAATTCCCTATAAGACCAAGGCACGGCTGGTGGCCAAAGGGTTCACTCAAACCTACGGAATACACTACCAAGAAACCTTTGCCCCCGTTGCCAAAATGAACACAATTCGGATCTTAATCTCTCTCGCAGTTCATTTTGATTGGCCTCTCTATCAATATGATATTAAAAATGCTTTCCTTCATGGTGATCTTAAGGAAGAAATCTATATGACTCTTCCGCCCGGCTATGGTGACTCTCTGACCGGTAAGGTCTGTCAGCTGAAGAAGGCTTTATACGGCCTAAAACAGTCCCCGAGGGCATGGTTTGGGCGCTTCTCCCAAGCCATGAAAGCTCTGGGCTATCAACAGTGTAACGGCGAACACACCCTCTTCTATAAGCGTTCTTCCTCCACCCTTCTCACCCTTCTGGTTGTGTACGTTGATGATATTATCATCACTGGCAGTGACGTTGACGAAATTCGTGCCCTGGAGAATCATCTCAGTCATGAATTTCAAGTCAAGCACCTCGGACCTCTCAAATTCTTCCTTGGCATTGAATTTGCTCGATCCACCGATGGGATTCTGCTTTCACAGCAGAAATATGTTCTTGAACTCCTTGCTGAAACTGGACATACTCACTGCCGCACTAATGATACACCAATTGAATCGAATCATCGCCTCATGCTCACTGAAACCGATCCTAAGGTTGAGATAACCTCCTATCAAAAACTAATTGGTAAATTACTCTATTTGTCACACACTAGACCCGACATCTGTTATACTGTTAATGTTCTCAGTCAATTTATGCATTCGCCTCGTAATTCTCACCTTCAAGCTGCCCATAGAGTTCTCAGGTATCTCCGCGGGACAGCCGGCCTTGGCATCACCTATCGGCGCTCAGGTACTTTGGATTTAATCCTCTATACAGATTCTGACTTTGCAGGTTCCCGGGTAGACTATCGGTCCACGTCCGGCTAATGCACCTTCCTTGGCGGCAACTTGGTCACCTGGCGCAGCAAGAAGCAGAGAGTCGTGTCCAAGTCTAGCACGGAAGCTGAATTCCGCGCTATGTCTAAGGGCATTGATGAAGTCATGTGGATTCGCAACACTCTTGAAGAGCTGCAAATCCCCTACCTTCGACCCATTACCATCCGCTGCGATAACAAGTCCGCCATCAGCATCGCGCATGACCCGGTCTATCATGATCGGATGAAGCACGTGAACATTGACCGTTTCTACATTCAGGATCACCTGGAAAACGGTATCCTGAAGACGGAACATGTTGTTTCCGAAGACCAGTGCGCCGACATCTTCACCAAAGGCCTTCCGGTTCAGGCTCAGCGCCGGTTTGTGTCCAAGCTTGGCATGGTGGAACTCCATTCCAGCGCTTGAGGGGGAGTGATGAGATTATCTTATACTAACCATGGACCCAAAGCCATGTAATGTGTAATAGATTAACCTAGGGGAATAATAAAATTACTAACTCCTATAGTAGACTGCAAATGGACCCTCTGCAGGCCCATTAGCAGCCCATTAATGGTCCCTTAAGGACC
This sequence comes from Wolffia australiana, assembly GCF_029677425.1. Taxonomy (NCBI): domain Eukaryota; kingdom Viridiplantae; phylum Streptophyta; class Magnoliopsida; order Alismatales; family Araceae; genus Wolffia; species Wolffia australiana. The sequence continues at coordinate 10,888,306 of NC_135842.1, forward strand.
ATTACTGGCCCACTAAGAAACCTAGACTGGTTTCTTAGTGCAGGCCCTTTAGGGGCTGAGATATCAGGCCCATTAGTGGGCCTGATATTGTCTGGGCCTGTCCCAGACAGGCCCAGCATCCAACAGTTATTTTTATAACCGTTGGACAGGCCCTCCAACGGTCCCTTTTTAAAAAGAGGACCTTTGGAAGCCTACTTGTAAAACAAGTAAGCTTACTTGTTTTACAAGTAAGCCCCCTAACTTTACTTTCTGAAGGACTTTTTTGATAAAAAAATATATGTATAAAAAGGGGAACTCTGGTGAAGCAAAGATGATCCTTTTGTCCCCAATCTTGTGCACTCTCTCTCTCTCTACTTTCTCTCTCTACTTTCTCTCTCTACTTTCTCTCTCCTCCGAATTTCCACAGTTCTACAGATAACAATAGAGACGAAGAAAAATTGCAAACCTGTTGCATAGAACTGACACACTTTTTCTTCCCATCCTGAAAATCCAAATTTTCACGAAGTACAATGAGAGAGAGATCCATGGTGAAAAGCAAATGTATAAAAGGAGAAAATTATTTTAATGTGTTTGGGTAATATTGAATAATACCCATTAGTTGGCATATTAATCACAACATAAAATAGCAGTATAAGTTATTTTTCTATGCACTTAAAATATATTATTAGTAATGCACACTATCTACTGCCTCACAAGATGATACATTCTTTTCAAGAACGTACAAGAGGAGATTCAAGAAAAGTGGGAGAGCCATGGCAGCTGGTGGCAAGTAAAGAAAGGGCTGGGCATCTTCTAAAAAAGCAGGTCAAAAGAAAGAGGAGAGTTTTCAAGAAGTCAGCAGTCCCGTTCTGGCAACGCCGGTTGAGGCAGGGGACCAGGAGAGACCTGCATCTAGAGAGAAGGATCATTCAACCTTTATGTGTATCTTCTTCTCCACTCTTTTTTTCTGTCACTCTCTTCCTCTCTCTCCATCATCTGTGTTACGTACTTCTTTTACGAACATTCGACTCCATTATCTCAAGCACTCAGTTGATATGGACATTCGAATTTTGATTCTTGAAAAGGGATTTACCAAAATCTTAACCTATCAGATACCATGACGGTATCACAATGCAAGAATTATTCATGTAAAATATAATGTATTAACTTCATCCGAGGAAGAACTCTTGTCAAATATCAAAATATATCATTGAGATAAATCATGGACACCTCTCAGATAACTATCTGGTTGTACTAAATCATCGTGAACATCATAACAATGTCGATTCATCAAATTAAGTATAGAGAAAGTAATAATTTCTGGCGGCACATAGGTTGATATTACCGTTCAACATTTTCTTTTTAACTTCTCTAGCGCAGGATTCATCAAAATTTGTTATCCCTCCTTAAACCTCGTCATATTTGATAAATAAAGGAGGAATGTGAAATACAAGAAAGCTAAGAATTTTGGAGATAGTAACTTGATCGGAGAAAAGAGGACATTCTCAAAGAGCATATAACAAAAGTACAAGAGAATGAGGATGCGCACCAGGTCTTGTTTGCAGGAGATGTCATCTGGAATGGAGGAAACGAAAGGGGTGTTCCTTAGACTCATTGCAAAGAGTGATGTTTCCACCTGCAGGGAAAATATAAAATAGGGCATTAGGCATAGTGAAGAAAAAGAATCTCTTACGATCCAATACAAACTTCTTCAGCAGTTCCGCCACCGTGATCTCCATTGATTGTTTGGCCATGATCTCCCATGACCAGTAAAACGGTGTTATCATGAAGACCACCAGGACCAGAGTGATTCCTTAAGATTCCAATGACATCCTATAAAATAAAACTGTAAGGGAGAAAAATAACGATACAAGTAAAGAAAACTTTTTATTAATAAACCTGGGTTGATCACCAATTTTGGGTGATCTTCCTTTTTTCATTCAAAAAAAAATTATTCATAAACCATAATAAATGTATACGAAAGAAGAAAAAAAAGTTCCAAAATACCTCTAATATACTGTTATACTGCTCCAGTTTTTCAATCATTGGAGTAGAGTCAACACCAAATATATGCCCAGCATGATCCTGAATCATAAGCAAAAAGGAAAATAAATAGTGCGACTGGCAAGTGGTCTTCGTTGATTCGAATAGGTTTAAAGATCGAATAATAAATGAGAAAAAACTTAACATTACATGATGGGCAAGAAAGCCCTAGTTTTATACAGGATGGGATCCACTAGCCGTTAGTGAAACCCATTAGGGAATACAAGGGTAAAAAAAGGTCAAACAGGGATATAAAGGTAATATACTGAGTTATATGGTTAAATAATAATAAACAACATATGGCTCCGTTAACAATAAATAAAAAAAGTTAAAAGATTATGTTAGTTCTACATGAGACAGGCATGAAATCATAAACCACCAATACAGGACTGTGTTGGAATCCTGATGAGATAAATAATTCTTATAAATCGTAGGGTTATAAATACTCCCTTGTAAGGTGATTCGAGAACCTTTTGATGAATCATCCTTTTTTGATTTCTTGGCATGAGTAGCTGTATTCGGCTATCGTGAGGGAAAGAAATCCCGATTCGGAGGTTCTTGAGGGTTTGTTCACCAATCACTCTCTCTTATTCTCTCTTACCTCTTCCTTCTCTCCCATTTGCCTCTCTTCCTCGTCCCATTTCTTGATTTCGTTGGATCGCCATAGGATCATCACAGACTGCATCGTTGGACTCAAGTGAACGAAAGATAACTTCCACAAAATCCAAGAATAGTATCTTTTTAGACTAAAAAAGTTTCGATGGAAGAGGGAGGAGACAATAACAGAATGACAAGGACGATGACTGGAAGGCTGAGTCGGGTCAACTATCCTCCTGGAACCTAGAGTATCTCCCATTCTCCCCAAACCGCAGCTTCAATCTTGAAAGACATTGGACCAGATGTTCCAACTCCATCTTATTTATTGGATCCAGCTACCGCCAATTCTACTTTCCGAACTCCCACATGCCAGGTTAAATCGGGCGTGATTTATTGCATCTTCTATTTGTTCTTCTTCCTTTCTCTTCTTTTCTTTTCTTTTCTTTCTTCTTTTATTCCCATGAAAGTATATGAAGGATCTGATGAGTTCTTTAATACAGCTTGACAGATCTTCTAGTAGCTTGAGAGAGAGAAGGTAGAGAAAGGAGAAGACAAGAGAAGAACAAGAAAGATATATTCAGATAGTTCAACAAGTACATTTTGTTATCTTTTATAGGGTGATAACTAGCCGTTGGTAACAGCTAGTTATAACGGCTAGAAAAACGAGCCGTTATCACTTACCCGATTTGATTAGTTCAAATCGGGTAATGGGCCATAGGGACCCGATAGTGATAATTTGGGCTTTTATTTTAAACCCGATAGCTAATACACTGTTATTGAGCTTTGTTGGGCCCATACATTCAACAGAGCTTAAAGGAGAAAAGAACGGGAGGCCCACTTAAGGAGGCACGGGAGCAGAAATTAACACATCCCAAGACTATTACATATAAGAAGGCCGGCAGAATACAAGAGAATCAAGATTCAAATCTGAATGAATTCCTGTTCGGGAGTAGAGTCAAGCTCAGCAGGCTGGTTGTGGGAGTGCACTGCGGCCAGAGAGGAGAGCTTGATCAGCCTCCTTCATTATCTCTGTTCTCTGTTCTCTCTTTCTTGCGAGGTTAAACCTGGTTTTTCTTCAACTCTTGGAACAAATTTGCATTCCAAGTTCTAGAATTTTCCCACCAGTCAAGCTATTACTGTTAATCTGTCAATCAGTTCGGATTTGATTCAGATAACTGTATAAGGACCTCATAATGATTCCCCATGACAAGCACCCACACCATGTGCATGAGTCCTATCATGCGTACATGGACGGCCCCTCCCACAAGGTTTCCACCCATGGTGTGATGTGGAGCCCCCAAGTGTACTTCAGATGGGGAAGTCACACTTCAAGAAGTGACATGGGCTTGATTTTAGGGGCCCAAGAAAGGCTGGATCAGTACATGAGGGAGCACCAAAGGATATAAGGCCGACCAAATAAAACAAATTTTTGCTCTGTCCCAGCCCCAGTGAAATTTTCATGCCAGGGAGACGTGATGGAAAGATTTTCCATCTCGGGACAAAATTTTGTCCCAGGATCCGGATGCAAAACAGGACAAAAGGATGACGATTAAGCCCATGAATAAAAGAATAACATCTTAATCAATTTATGAACACAATACGCAAATAATTACAAGAATACATTAATAAAATTAATAACTTCGTTTTCGTTAAAAAGCTAGCAGATATCTGCATTGGGTTCCACACCATTTCGTCCCCAGATGTGGAACGGGACAGGACGAACTAAATGGGATGGAAAAACCCGGGATGACTGACAAGGTCGAAGGTCTTCCCATCTTGCCCTATCATCCAGTACTGGGCAAAACGAACCGTGGTCTCAAAGGACCACATCCACTAATGAAGGCCAAGTTCCAGTTTGGAAATATAAGGAACTTGTTTAATATCATCTTTACCTAGTCAATAGTAAAACAAAATAGTAAATAAGTTATTTCTCGTTTATCAGAACCTCAGTCACTGCATGGTCTAAGCACAAGCAAGTATTTCTAAAGAAGTATATTACATACGGGCACTGACCCCACACTGGTCACACTAAAAAGTCACAACTCTAACCCATGTGTCCCGCAGTATTAGAGAAAAATATTTTCCAACAGTTACATCAGAAGGAAATTGTTACAAGGTGTGAGTTATATGCACTGATTCACCGTAACAAATATTCAAGATGAAATGAACTTTCAAACATTTCTGCACAAGCTTCCAATCTTCCATACCGCTCATCGAATCAACAGAGTGAAAATTAAGTTCTCAGTGCTTTGAAACAAGCTCCAGAATCTTAATCCCACATAATTGAAATTTAGCAACTAGGAAAATACAACACTTCGGCTTGAAAGTGTAAAAGTAAAAATTCAATTTGATATTTAAGACAAAATTTGAAAGAATATTTTCTTTTTGGAAATATTTGAAGGAATATTTCCAGCAGTGAGATCAGAAATTGGAAATTGGAAATTGTAGGTATTCTCAGTGACAATGACAAACTAGAGCGGTCCTTCTAGAAACAAGAGTTCCAACCTACCATGCCAAGGAAATGGGCAATAAGAACATCCCAGTCTTCTCGGTGAAGAGCTGTCATCACATGTTCCACACAACCATCGTCCACCTAAATGCACAGAAACATATCATCCCGAAAACAAATCAACAAGGGGAGAAATTCCACGCGCATGGAAGAAAGTTATCAATCTCTCAACTTAAAAAACTAAGCATTAACGGAAAATGAAAAAAAAAAATTACTTTGGAAGAAACGGAGATTTGTGATACTGTACAAAGATAGATAGATAGATAGATACAAAGACAGACGGGCAGACAAACCAACAGGCAGCCAGATGGATCGCGAGATACTCTGATAGACATATAGAAATCAGACAGTTAAATAGATAGAAGTATGGATAGATAGATAGATAGATATATAATAGAAAATAAAATCTACCCTGGAAGAAATCAAGATTTGTGTTAGAATACGTATACAGATAGGTGGAAAAATAGATCCTTAGGCAGACGGATAGATAGATACTCTGATAGAGATAAAGATAGAAGGAGAGAGAGAGATATATATACTCTGATTCAAATATAGGTAGATAAATAGATGAAATGATAGAAATACGATAAAAAATACTCCGGTGGAAGAAATGGGGATTTCTTATACCGTATGAAGATCTCTAACGTTGAACGAAGGATAATCATGAGCTTCATAAAAGTGGTCGGGGAAAAGTTGCAACCAGGTGTCATCACCGACCATTAAAACTCTCTTCCCATTTTTGGCCAACTGTCAAAACCTTAAAAAATGAGTCTCTAACAATGAAAACTAAAATTTTCAGGAGACCCAGATAGAAGACGAAAACCTGGTATAACAAGTTGTCTTCAACAATCGCTGGCGCTCCAAAGCTATTCCCAACATCAATAAATGTTGGAAGTCCTCCAGTGGTTAGTCCCTAAAACATTCCCTTTACTTTAAAGATTTCAGGCAATCGGCAACTTTATTGAATGATGTTCAACACAAGAAAGGTCTAGAAAAATTCATAAAACTATAAGAACTTTTCCTGCTGATGATCAAATGGTTGTTTCTCAGAGAACTTTTGAGCTTTTCTTTGGACTTACTGATAAATCATGGGGGCTTTAGAATGAACTTGAGGTTTTAACAAGAGAATTCCTGTTAATGGTTAAATAAGAGATTCAATTCATTATCTTAGTCATTTGAAATGGAAAGAAAATTCACCTTCAGACGTTGTAAGCTAGTTGTTGGTGGATCTGCGATAGCTTTAAATATTTTAGCCGATGATCCCTCATCTGAAGCTATTTTCTGCAACACTTCAAGTTTGTCCATCCACGGTTTTACCTCTGAGAGGGACGTAAGGGATACATGAATCAACAATCCCAATAAAGAACTTGACACACCAGAATAATGATTAGTAAATAATTGTGACTAATTATAACTAGTATTATAGATAAATTAATAATAATTTAAATTAGTGTTATATGCGTATAAATATAATATAAATAATAAGTATTCTTCATGAATATACTTTCATATTTATATAAACTATGTTAACTAGTCATATATTTTGATAAATTATTAATTAAAATTA